>NW_006439568.1:26219816-26242245 GCF_000325575.1 Pteropus alecto | reverse complement strand
CTTTCCCTTTTGGTATGCCTGGTTCTGATAGAAAATAGGTTCTAACTTGTTTGTCAAGTTCAACCAACTGGTTGTAGCTACCTGGAGTGTTGTGTTGAGAAGGATTCTGAGGCTTCATCCAATCTCAGCAAAGAGGAATTATAAGCATCCCATTAGAAAGGTCTGCCATTGGTGAGGAAATAGGGAGGAAACCAGGCTTTTTAATCTGGGGCCCATCAACCCCTTGATGGTCTATGGATAGAATTTACGAAGTCTGTGACCTTGGATGGGAAAAAAATTAGATCTTTTATTTTCACTATAGGGCATGCAGTTTTCTGTCATGTGGCTTGTCTTGCTTTTTAAGTTTTTTCCCTACCTTTGTCCCAGACCTCCCCACCTTCCCTGTCTGCTTTTGCAAGATATTATCCTGGCCTTTGGAGGGGCTTTCCTGCCAATATCCACTCTAGAATCTGGAGTCCATTCCAAGTAGGAACCTTCTGAGATTTTTTTCCTTTGTGGAGAAAGCAAAGCCCATGTGGCCTGGTATTGATGATGCTGCTAGCTCAGTGGAGAGCCTGCAGGTTCCCCTGTGTGCAAGTAAGGGCATTCTTAGAGAAAAAGGAAGCTCATCACTGAGCAGGTTAACCCTCTGTGACCTCCATGGTTCTAGAATCTGAACACTAGTGATTAACACGGGAACTTCTTCATGGCCTTGACAATCATTGACTTGTTAATCCATGTAGGACCTTATGCTGAATTATCTCCATTTCTATTCAGTGGGCAGTCTTTCTGCCTGAACACAGGAGAAGCATTGTGATGAGATCATCCAGTGGTACCTCTGTGGCCACCTTTGTTTTTCAGAGTGAAATTCTGCCATTTTTATTTGAGCTATGCTCTTGAGTCAAAGATTTGGGTTCGGTGTCCTTATTCCATGAATTACTGGCATTGTAATTTGAGTTAGTCACTTAAACTTTTAAGTCTCACTCTCCTTGTCTATAAAATGGGAAGAACAGACCCCACTTCATCATGTTGCCATGAGGCCTAAAAGATAAACATATTGAAAGCACTTGGCATGAATCTGGCCCATATTAAGTATGCTCAAACCAGTAGCTATTTTTTTTAACTCAACCAGAAAGCTTATTTTCATTAAGTGATATAATACTAAAATAATGGTTCAAATTTGAGTGACGCTTCCCCATTTATTATGCCTAGCACAGAGCAAGTGCTCAGTATTAGCTATTATTGTTTATAATACTGATAGCTCTACTTAAACGACCATAAAGAGTGAGATTATTGTCTAAGCCTCTGTTCAGACTTCTTAATCTGGTCCCCATGGACCCCTTGATGGTTTGTGGATAGAATTCATGGAGTCTGTAACCTTGGATGAGAAAAAAATTAGATGTTTTATTTTCGCTAACCTCTAACTGAAATTTAGACTCTCCTAAATGTAGTCCTGAATGTAGGCAACAAATACACTAGTAATAACAATACCTGCGACTTGACACCAACACACATTCGCATTTCTATAGTTGTTGCAGATACCTTAAAATATTAGCTACACTTGATGCTACTTCAAAACTAGATATTAAATCTGCTGTTAGAACTCGTTATTTAATGCATTAATAAAGAAGCACATATTTTGATACTTACACTTCAACATAACTGGTTTTCTTTTTCTACTTTATATTTTATGTATTTAAGGACATTATTCTGAGGAAAGGTCCCTAGGCTTCACCTGACTGTCAGGGAGTCTATGCACAGAAAAGATTAAGAACGTACAGACTACGGAGCTGTTCCCAAGACCATCCTTATTTCCAATGCCAATTTAAAGTTCGAGAGGCAGATAGTACCCAAGACTACCCTCAGTTTTGATAAATTACTAGAAGGACTTACAGAATTTATTGAAAATTGTTACACTTATGGTTACAGTTTATTAGGGGGAAAGGAATCAGCCAAGGGAAAGACAGAGCACAAAGTTCCAAGAGTGAAGCATCTGGTTGTCCTCTCCCAGCGGAGTCATGAATAGCACCAGCTTCTCCTGGCAATGCTGTGTAACAATACTTGTGAAGTCTTGCCAACCAAGGAAGCTCAGCTGAGCTTTAGTGTCACAGTTTTTACGGGGACTCAGTCAGGTAGCCATAGCGAACCACCTGCTTGGCTAAACTTTAGTCAGTCTCCAGCCCTTCTAGAGGTCAAGCTGATACCAAGTGGCCAAAGCCCTCACAGTAAATCACATCATTAGACTATCCAGTGTGCTCCAAGCCTCCCAGATAAATTCTTATCAGGCAGGACATTCTGAGGGCATGGGGATACCTTGCAGGAGCCCAGGGCAAAGGCCAGAACTCTCTCTGGGTAAAGGTAGTTCTTGACTCCACAGTGCTCCACTCTGGACACTGCCATGGAGCTTTAAGCTTGGAGGTGGGCTAGGGGTGGGGGTGGGACTCATCTAACAGTGGTAGCTGAAACACAATTTAGAGGAGGTTTTTTATTTTTGTATCCTGCAAAGACAACACAGGACTTATTGTTTCCAGAGAAAACAATAATGCCAGTGATAAAAACATCACTCGACCTTGGCTTCACACTTAATAATTTTCAAAGTCTATTTCTATCTTATTTAATCCTCAAAAAAGGTGGAGAGAAGAGGTCTCATTAAGCCTCTGATGGGTCTGGGAGGTCGAATGGAACATGGACTGTCCTGGCCTCCTCCCTCACCTGGTACTGCCCCACGCTTCCTCCCGGCTGTTCAGACAGGGTGAGTCCTGTGGCCATTCTGCAAATTTTGCAGAATCAGGTATCTGGTAATGCCAGGGTGGTATTAGGAAGCTTAACCAGCTTTGGAGACGGCCTGGTCTGGAGCGCACCACTCAGGGTGATTATGTGAGGTCACGGCCTGCCCCACGTGATCGATTACATGTGGGATAGTGAGGCGTGGAGTCTCCAAGGCCCCATGTGTTTTGTATGACTCATCTAAAGCAAGCTGAGTCATGACCTCACCCTGAAGTTGGGTGTAAATTCCATGTAGTCATTCTCTGTGTTAACGTGGAAAAGCCACCCTCTCAGGACCCTTTCCACGGCATTGTCCCTGGGCTAGACTGTTTCTGTGGGCCTGCCGGCAGCCTCAGCCTGGCCCTCTCTGCAGGAGTCAGTACAGTGAGCACCACCAGCCCCCGACCCGCACTGTCCCACCAGCCCCCGACCCGCACTGTCCCCGCAGGGACTGAAGGCTTTCTGGGGAGTGACCAGAATCTGGAGAGCTTTGTGTTTTTCCTGAAGAGCACACCTGTGCTCACAGGTACACTTGTATATAATTTGTGCAGAAGTTGCCACTATTTTATGGAGGTCTGTGTGGGGTTTTTAGCTACTTTTAAAAAGGATAATTGGTAACAACCATTCTTTCCTTCTCATCATCTGCAAAGCATAATTATTAGGAGCAGGCATTTTCATGTGATCATCTACATGCCCTTGGGCATGCTACACTCAGCTAGACTGTAGCTCCATGGGCAGGGCCTGCCCCATCCTGTTCACAGCTGTGTCTCAGCACCCACAATAATGCTTGGAATATGGTAGACATTTTGTTGAATGAATAATAGAAATGAATCCTAAGAGGTTATTCACTGTGTTAATGTCCTGTGGCTTCTGTAACAAGTTACTGGCTTAAAATAACAAAAATTTGTTCTCTCACAATTCTGGAGGCTAGACATGCAAAGTCAATATCACTGGGCTGAAGTCAAGGTGTCAGCAGAGCCATACTCTCCCTCTGGAGGCTCTAGAAGAGAATCTGTTCCTGTTTCTTCTAACCTTTGGTGGCTGTGGCATTTTTGGCTTGTGGCTACATCACTCCAATCTCTGCCTCTGGAGTCATATTTCCTCTTCTGTGTGTGTCACACCTCTATCTGTCTCCCTCTTATAAGGATACCTATGATCTCATTTGGAGCCCACTCAGAAATCCAGGGTAAGCACCTCTGGATGCTTAATCGCCCCCATAAAATCCTCCTCCCCACTTTTTCTATATAAGGCAACATTCACAGGTTCTAGGATTAGGACATGGAAATCTAGGATTAGGCCATTGTTCAGCCTGCAATTGTTCAGAGGATATAAATATGAAGAAAATTTGCACAGTCCTTGAGACACATGCTAATTCAGGGAGTGTTGACAGAGGTCTCTGGTTCATGAGGAGAGCCTCAAGCCCATACTGAGATCCTATATTACTATGGAAAATCTAAGAACCGGAAATAACCACCTCCCTTCATCCTCAGAGCTCAAGTTCTCAGCAGACCCACACTCACCCTACTCAGAACAGGTTTTTGTACCTGAACCTCAAGTGGAAGAAGCACGTGTCCAGAGAAGCAGGAGAACCTTTCCTGGGGTCCAGAGCAGGGCCCTGTCCTGGGGCTTCCCGGGTGTGTCTGGGGGGCCCATCTCTTCTCTATTGGTATACATTAGTCACTCTTCCCCTTGGCAGCAACCCGATTGCTACTCAGCCCTGCTGGTGGGTAGGCGAGCGAAGCAGATAATGGTTAGTAAATACTTTGGAAAGGTCAGATGCCAGGTAAGAAAGGTCAGATAAGGAAGACTCTGCCCGGCAGTGCAGTCTCGCTAAGCCTGCAGCAAGAGTGGCAGGATTTGCTGTTTGTTCTCCCTGCAGATGCTGCCGCTGCCCTCGCACCCCAGACAGATGGTGGAAAAGAAAAACAAGTGGAAAGGGGCTGGTGCCTGAATTTAGCAGGTTGACCTGTGCTCACCCCCACTTCACATCACCCTCCTGCTGGATGCCCTGGTCCCAATGGTTCTGAATATTTTTTTGACTTTCATAATTGAGATCTTTTAATCCCCAATCTGCAGATTTTCTCTAAAATTGTCCTAATCTCAGTGGTTTGGCAAGGTATTCTCAACCTCCCAGAATGAATCCCTGGGTAAAGGTGGGAAGAAAGAAGAATGCAATTCCAGGACCTCTCTGCTCAGGTCCCTGCTACCACCCAACTGGATGGAGCTGGAGTGAGGCGTAGAGTGGGCAAAAACTCAGTTTCCTTCCTGCAGGTCTCAGCTGTCTCCCCTGGATGGGCTGCTCTCTCTGTGAGCCTGGGAGCCTTGCCTCTGATGAGCCCTGGTCAAAGTCTCCATTCATTTTTGCAGAGCTCCATTTCATCTGATTCACCCCCTATAGTCCCTTGGAGCTAGTGGAGAATCAGGTGGCCTCAGGTGTACTTCTGCCCTAGATTACTGAATCTTCACAGGTAGGAAAGCATCTCTGGGCCTCTGTTTGCTGGTTTAAAATGAGACAGGGTGAAATGGGCTGATGAACAAGGATTTTTCCAGGGGTGCCACTCTGGACATCTGTGGTATTAGAACGGGCTCAAGCACCCAGCTTGGATCTCAAAGCCCATATCTGTGGCTTTCTTCAAAGAGCAGGGGTGAGCTAGCTAGTTTAGGGGCACATGGCTCTGCATCTGTTTGAATTTGTAACCCCTGTGTTTTATTTGTTCTAGGACCAGTGAAGGATGGGCTTGGTCTTGCATTTTCTGAGAGTGGGGGACCAGGCTCTCTGTGCACGCTGAAGTCCTAGGGAGTGGTGGGAAGTGGTGCTTAGGAAGGGGGCATGGTTGGAAGGCTACCTGCATCCTCCCCTTCTGTTGTACCCTCTCTGGCTGGATCTGCACATTCTTTTGCTGAGAAGAACCTGAAAGGATATGCCAAGAGGTGGCTGCCATAAAAAATACCACAGACCAGGTGGCTTAAACAACAGAAATTTATTTCTCACATTTCTGGAGGCTGGAAGTTGAGATCAGGGTGCCAGCCTGGTCAGGTTCTGGTGATTGCTCTCATCCTGGCTTGCAGAGGGTCTCCTCTCTGTGTCCTCACATGGTGAGAAAGATCATCTCTTGGGGCACTTTCTATAAGAACACTAATCCCATTCACGAGGGCTCCACCCTCATCACTTTAGCTAAACCTAATCACCTCCTAAAGGCCTCACCTCCAAATGCCATCACACTGGGGATTATGCATCCATATATAGATTTTGGGGGGTACAAACATAGTACTTGTTCTTGAGGGGCAGTGGTGGCAGCATCACTCCTGCTGCCCATGGGGTCAGGTCCCTGCTGGCAAGTCTGGGCATGGACATGAGAGTGGGTACAAAGGGGGCTTCCACCCCCCAACTCCTTCCCTGTGGATAAGCTTACCTGGACAAAGAGGCTCCCAGCTTACACATGACACCTTCACGAGAACCATTAGCTTTTCTGTTTGCCTGAACCCCCCTGAGCTCCTCCTGGGTTCCCTATCCTGCATTAGTAAGAGGTGGAGGTGAGTCAATGGGAAGCCTGCCTGCAAGGGGCTCTTCCTGGTGGAGACCAACAGGTGAACCCAGTGTGTGGGGTGGGGGGTGAGGTGGTAGAGAGGGCCTAATAAGAGTAACCTGTACAAGGGTTAGACTTGACATCTTGAAATTTTTGATGCACCATGTTCTTTCTTACCTCAAAGACTTGACACATGCTGATCCCTCTGCCTGAACTACTCTCTCTCTTTTGAGCCTCCTACCTATCTTTCAGGTGCCCATGAAAGTCTTCCCTGAGGCCCTTCCCCTCATTATTTCAATTCTTCTTAATATCTTACAGTTTTGTTTCCTTTTTCTCTTTCTCCTACAGAGCAGGGACCGTGTTTGTTGTTTCTTGTTGTACCCCAGTGCCTGGCATAGAGTAAATACTCCGTAAATGTTTATTGGACCATTGAAGGAAGCTGTTACACAGAGGAGACACTGAGTAACTTTATCAGGAAGCAATCAGGGAAAGACTTCTGGAGGAGATGATGACTAAGCAGGGGTTTAAAGGAAAAATAAAAGTTTGCTAGATGTTTCAGGCAGTCAGTACAGCATGTACAAAAGTAAGATGACATCGTATGGAAGATCAACATTGTTGGGATGCAGAGTGAGGGGAGATAGGGTGAGATGAAGGTGCAACAGAGGCCTGCTCATGGATGGCCCAGCGGGTATGTTCAGAAGCTAGTGAGTATGGACAGGCATAATGTGACTGCTCTGGTGGCTGTGTCAGGTGGAGTGAGGGCTCCCAGACTGATGTACCAGGAAAGAAACAATGAGGTCTGAACCCAGGCAGTAGCTATGAGGAGGGAGAGGATGGATGCATTTGAGTTTTCAAGCTGGAGTCCCAGGATTTGATGACTAATTTGATATCATAAAAGGAGTAGTGGAGAGTGGACGGGGATTCTACTAACCGAAACCACAGACTCAAGAAGAAAACAACTTGGAGGAAGTTGGGGAGGGAAAGTCTAGATCGGTTCAGATACATTGAGTTTGAGAATCCCTTGAGACTTCATGTAGCAAGCAGTTTTATATTTGGGTATAGAGCTCAAGAAAGAGTTCAGAGCAGGAGGTGTAGCTTCGGACTCTGAGACATATATGTGGAAATTAAAATCAAAGGAATCAATGAGAGTGCTGGGGAGAGGGTATGGAGTAGGAACAGAAGAAGTGTGGGCATAAAACCCTCAGAGAAATAAAAATTTAGAGTACCTTCAGAGGAAAAGGACCCAGGAGAGGACATCAACAAAGAGTGTCAGAGAAGCAAGAGAACCAGGAAGGGGCCGTGGAAATTGCAGCAGAGGTTCTGGGTTGCCTCCCTAACATCTGTCCCTCTGTCCTCTTTGACATAAGCATATGGACCTTCCTGTCCCATAGAGTGGATCGTGATTGTGGAAGCCACTGTTGGTAATCTCATTCCCCATTCAGTGATTGGCTTAGGAACAAACATGTGACCCCTTCTGACCAATGAAACATGGGAAGAAAAGTTCTAAAGGGCTTATGGGAAATGTTTTCCATTCTTAACAGAGTCAAGTATGAAATGGTTCTATTTCACCTCTGTGCTTTGTCAAATCTGTATGTAATACACAAAAGAGTTGCAGCTATCTTGCGACCATAAGGAAAACTAGTCTAGGGATCAACTCAGCACACTAAAGCTGGCAGGGAGGAGAAATGGGAAGAACTGAGGTCTTTGATGACACAGGTGATCCCCTGTAACAACCATCCTTGGAATCCCATCTCTTATTGGGTCTTTTTAAAACATAATATACTTAGTTGAATTTTTGTTTTAGCCCATTTGGATATGTTAGGTTTTCTATTACTTTCGATTAAAGTAAACAAAGGAGGAAAATATTTCAACAGAGTCACAAATCCTCAGAAATTCAGTTATAAAAGAAATATTACACTGTTGATTGGATTTGGCAATGTGGTGGTCACAAGGCAAAGTCAGTAGACAGATGGGCTAGAAGGCTGACTGAAGAGGCTGAAAGATGCGTAAGAGGTGAGGAAGTAAAGACAGCAAAGGTGAGCAACTCCTTTAAGAAGCTTGGCTGAGAAAGGATGATGGAAAAACACCTGTTCATGAGACCTGGAGTTTTAGTCAGTTAAGGACAGGCTATGCTATGATTACAAGAAACCCAGACCTCAGTGTCTCAACACACAAATTTTGTATTTTGATTTTGCTTTTTCACTTGTACAAAGTCCTCTGTGGATCAGACAGCTCTATTCCAGTGATAACTCAGGGACATGGGTTGTTTCCATATTGTGGTTATGCCATATCAATGTGAGATCTCCAAAGTCACCATTGCAGATGAATGGGACCTGAGGTTTTTCCCTGCTAGTGACATTTGTCACCTTCACTTGTCCATTGGCCAGAACTGGTCACATGGGCCCACCTCGTTGCAGGGGAGCTGAGAAATTTGGGTGCACACATAAATATGGTGAGTGTCAACTGTGTATTTGTGATCTTAACTTTTTTAGCTTTACTTTTCCTTTGGTAAAATATCACTTAACTCACAGAATGGTTGTAAAAATGAAATAAGATATGGAGAAACTATTTTTTCCATTGGCTTCTACAATCCTATTTTGTCCCAGTTTTTTCATGCCTACACGGCCTGGGTGTTAAAAACAAATCCCACCTACTAAATACCTACTGTCTAACAATAACAGTAACAGAATGTATTGAGTGCTTACTGTAAATCAGGCACAAATTCAGGCACTGCCCTGTATATCAACCATATTGAATGCACTGTTTCTTTCATTTCTCAGAAAGAGAACTCTGTCATGCCTAGCACAGTGCCTGTCACATAGAAGGCATTCAATAAATGTTTGGATAAACTAAACAACTTGTTCAAGACACAGATCTAGCAAGGGGTAAAGTGATACTCAAGGCCAATACTTTCAGCCCAGTGATCTTTTCTCTATCTCTTTATCTCTCTTCTCCATTAACCCATCTACTAAAGATTCTCTGAGGTAGATGGGGGTATGAATTTAGGGCTGGGAGGATTTAGATTTTCCAGCATCCAGAATTTCTGTGAGGCCAGGTCTATTAGCCTAAGTAAGGCCCCCTCAAATAGATCTAGATCTTTTTTTTTTTTTGACTAAGATCTACTATTAATTGGGCAAATTTGCAAAGTATTGTGCTACACATCACAGACATTATCTCAATTATTTCTCATGGAAGCCCTATGAGGTAGATATTGAGTCCAGATCTTACAGAAAATACAACAGTTTCAGAAAAATAAGCTGTTTGTCCATGAGCACACTGTTAGGGAGCAGCCAAACAACAACATGATCCTAGTTTGTCTCACACATCAGGATGAACTGACAGGGATAAAACTTCTCTCCACATATGAGAGAGCCATATTTTCAAAGAGAAGCAAAATCACTTCATTCTATAATCATATGTAGTATCAGTGTTATCACTGTCTGAAAAAAGTGTCTCTAAATTATTCTTCCAGTTTACTGATTCTGCTAAAATGTCTTCAGAAATGGCATTAGCAGTGAAGCTGCCAACAAGCCCTCTAAAACAAAACATGCAATGAAATGGAACTTTCCCTATATGTAGTGCAAATTACACTTTGAAGACTTTAGCTTATAGCTATACCCTGTACAGATACGTATAATAACATTAAGTTCAAGGTTATCACTGTTGCAGCAAAAGACAGGAAACAACCTAACATTCATCAGTAACATTAAATAACTTATGGTACATTCATTCAATAGACTCTCATGCAGCCAAAATAGGAAAGGGGTTCCTTGCTCCTTACATACTGATATGGAATGATCTCCATAAAAAACAAACAAACAAGCAAACAAACAAAGGCTGGGGTGCACTCCATGGATAGCTTTTTATCATTTGTGAAAAAAGCCCTGCACACATGTGTTAGTTTAACCACAGAATCTTTCTCAAAAGTATACCATAAACTGGTGACAGTGCCTGTCTCCAGGAAGAGGAACCAGAAGCTAGGGGTGGGAGAGGCCCTTTATTCTAAATCACTGTTGTATTTTGACTTATGGGAAAAGTGATGTATTCAAACATTTTTGTTTAATTATAAAAAATGGACTAATTATGCATTTGAAAAATTACAATGGTAATTTTTTATTGCAGGGAAAAAAACCCCAAAAGTTTTCTTCTGAGAATCACTATACAGTTATAATGTAAATATATATATTTTTTAATGTGAAAAGGCATAAAATTTCCTTTAAAGACAACTTGTCATTTATCCATCATGTAAATGCACCTGTCAAATGCACCTGTAATCCCTTAAAATAAGTATGATTCTTTTGAGGGAAAAGAGCCAGATCAAATAAATCATCAAGGAAAAACATGCATACTAGACTATGAATTCTATTGAGGATGAAGGCTATTCTTTTACATATTTCTTAATTCCTCAGTTCATTTTGGGGTTCTCAGAATATAGTTTCTCAGTTAATGAGTAGCAAATTAATTTATTGGTTAAATTAGCAACTATGAAGTTATATATGTCAGTTATATTGACAACAGTATAAAATAAATGGATAATTCACTAGAAACTGGCTTCTAGATTTTAGCTTTAATTACTTTGAAACAATATAATTTAATACCAAATGTTTAAACACCCATTATAATTGCTAAACTATGAAATCAGCATTATTTATATCTGATCGACTATATAAAATTCATTGATTTTTCTTTTTAAAAAAGGCAGTAGAAATTCCAAAGAATAAGGGAGAGACTGCTAATTAAAGGTTATGTTTACAATCTAGCACCATAATTCTAGCCTTCGGGCCTCCCAAGCAGCAGGAAAGAGGAAGGGAAGAGGTGAGAACGTTAGAAAACTAAGGATAGTTCTTAACCTGTGGCCCCATTTGTGCTGTAAGGCAATGCAGGATCTAGCAGAGACTGGAAAGTGAGACGAAAGCTTTTGGTTCAGATGGTAAAGGATGCCCTTGAGAAGCGTAGAATTAGTGTATCCTGCTGCAGTTGGCCTCATGAACTAAGGGGTTACTTCTTGGCATCCAAGTCCTTTTAAATTTCTCAACGTTTTTAGCCAGGTTTGGTATGTCATAATTCTGAGCCAGATACATTCCAACCAAGTTGCCAAAAGTAAATGCAAGCAGGAACTGGAGCATGATGTCGGAGGGGAAGGCATGAAGTATATCTAGGTCTTAATCCCTAGAACCTGTGAATGTCACTTCCTATGGCAAAAAAGGACTTTGCCACAGTCCAGATGTGATTAAGTTAAATCTAAGAATTTCATATGGTTAAGAATTTCAAATGGGAAGATTATCCTCGATTATCTAGATGGGCGCTAAATGCGAGCACATGTATCTTATAGAGGGAGGTAGAGGAGATATAACCCACACAGAAGAAGAGAAGGTGACGTGACCACAGAGGCAGAGATTGGAGTGATGTGGCCACAAGCCAAAGAATGCTGGAGCCACCAGAAGCTGGAAGAGGCAAGAATGGATTCATCTCTTCCCTAGAGCTTGTGGAGAGAGTGCATCCCTCCCAATTCCTTGATTTCAAACCAGTGACACTGATTGCAGACTTCTGGCCTTCAGAACTGTGGGAGAGTGAATTTCTGCTGCTTAAAGTGCCCCAGCTTCTGGAAACTTGTTATGGCAGCCACAGAAAACAAACACACCAGGTTTGGGAGATGACCCAGGAAGCTCAGAGTCTGAAGTCCTCTAATCTCTCCCAAGTGGGAGGTCAAGAAGGGGTTCCTATGGGCCCCTATGCCTGCAGCAGAAAGGAGGAAGAAGCCAAAATTCGCTGATGTTGGAAAGAAGGTTTTTAACAAAATGGTCTACAGACTCCCAAGATCAGAAGTTGAAAGCCATCCTTCCTTCCATCCATCCTTCCATCCATCCATCCATCCATCCATCCATCCATCCATCCATCCATCCATCCATCCATCCATCCAGGAAGCCTTATTATGTACCTGCCGTGTGGTAAACCTGTTTGGAATACAGATACAATAAAACTTGGGATGGGTTGTGGGTGGATTCACCTTGTTGAGGCTATGGCAAGTCTCTTGGAGTCTGGGTTGTGGGTTGGAGCTATTGGGGTGAAGAATTCCCAGGCCCATCCTGCTGACCCTGCTAAGGGGTCAGGCACTTGGGCAGAGGGACAGGAATCTGAAATCTCTACCTGAAAGCAAATATGAGGAGGGTTCTGGTCCCACTGACAAGTGTGTGGCTCAAGTTTCTCCAGGAATCAAGACAAGAGTGGTGAAGGAACCCAGCCTAGAGCCCTTCCTGACCTGGAAGGAAGTTCTCAGGGTGATGTGTGGAGCTGCCAAGCTCCAGGGAACCTGGGAGGCCTACAGCCTTAAAATAGCAGCCCAGAGAGCTGTGGCTGTGGGCACTCACAGCAGGCCTTCTCCAGGGACAGATGTGGGACTCAACTGGAGCTGTGTCTGCTTAACCTAGGGAGGAAGTAGATGTCCCAGGGGACATCCTCTGGGCCTCTCCACAACTGGTGGGCATGCTGAGTGACCTTGGCCTTGGGCCTGAGTGTTTCTGGACCTCAGTTTTCATGTGACACTGCAGCCTGGGGGTGGGAATGTATGTGATCCCTTCTTGGAGGCTGTCCTTGGATGCACTGGACCAGACAGTCCCAACTGCCTGACTCTCTGAAACATCCGAGAGGGGCCATGGCAACATCTTCAACTTTATGGAGAAACAGAGCTCAGGGAAGAGGGAGGGGCCCTATCAAATCAGGGAGAGAAAAGAAGGGGGAGATACGCCTGGAATGAGGGCTGGGGATGCTTGTTGGTGCCCAGCGACTGGAGCGCTCCAACACTTTTCTGAAAGTGAGCCCCCTGGGGGAGAAGTCACTGTTCTGTTCATTTTTTTTTGAGGGGGCACTTTGTGAATCTGACATGGTGGACAGTCATAGCTTCTGTGGTGCTGTGTGACTTTGTCTCTCTTCTTTCAGTCTCTTTATCTTTCTTCCCTTCCTCTGTCTCCATCCCTCCAACCTCTTTTCTTTGTTTATGTCTGCTTAAGTCTTCTGTCTCTCTTTCTGTCCACCACTCATGTCTGCCCCTCCCCTGACACCCATGCACACACCCACCCTGGCTTTATTCGGATCACTTCGGTTAAAGGGCCAGGACATCACAGGAAGCGCCTGTGCTCTGACGCTGGGCAAGCACACTTTCTATTTTCTCATTTATACTTCCTCATCTTTTATAAATACTTGCTCACATTGTCATCTGTGCCTTTCTGGTCCTCTCACATATCTTCATCTATTTTATCAGCAAACACCCAAATATCTTCCTAGTGCCTTCCCACCCCTATCCCTTTGGCCTGGACTGAATCTGGCAGAGAATTCTCAGCTCCTTGGCGCCCAGGTGGATTCAGCAGCCTGCGGGGGGATGGCCAGCAAACAGGCATTCCCAGAGAGGTCTGGCTCCTGACATTGACTCCTGAGAAAACACTCAAAAGGGAGAAGGAGATTCTAGCCTCTTTCCTCAGTTCTTAGCCCCACAAGAGTCTTTGGAGAGCTGGAGAAGGGTTCCAGGTGAAGCTACAGAGCTTCCTCATTAGCACATGAGTTAAAGCTGGGATATAGGAGTGGCCATCTGCCTCTGTTTCTGGTCACCTCTGGCAAGTCATGTAATCCCTTGATGCCCCAGTATTTTTAATCTGGAAAATGGGTATTTTATTTACTCTTCCTATTGTGCAAAGGTTCTGTGGTGTGAGCTCTCTCTATAGGTGATGACAAGGAGGATAAGGATGATGTCGATGACAGCAACTGCCATAGACTGCATGCCAGGCACTGTTTTAGGTGCCTTAATGTATAAATTCACTTAATCCTGTAACAACCTCATGTGTAAGTATTATTATCACCTCTGTTTTACAGGTGAGGAAATGAAGGTGCAGAGAGGTTAAGTTACTTGTCCAAGGTTGTAGAGCTGGTAAGCAGCAGAGCTGAGATTCAAATCAAGCATTCTGGCCCCAGACCTCGCATCCTTATAACTGAGTGTTTTCCTGATGGTCTGGGAAATACTATCCCCTTCCTATACTTCCATGACCTGGGAGAACAATGTCAGTACCTCTCTCCCTCTGAGAAACTGTATTTGCAGGCCTGGCTCTAATTCCCCAGGGGGAGGTGATCAAGACTGCAAAAGTGATTGTCCAGGTCCTGAGAGCATGTGGCCATTTCCATCTGGGTCTTCTGAGGGATATAGGGTCACTGGGAGGAAGGAAGGGCTGCTCCAGGGCTTCAGTGACCAACTGTGTTTTTCAAGGAGGTCTCTTCAGGCTTTGCTACCATATACATTTATCTTTGGAGAATTACTATTCCCAGTTGAGCACACGAGGCCTCTTATTTGTCAGCTGCATTCTTTCTGGTCTGTTTAAATGCATTGCATATCGACTTTGCCGCTGCTCTTAATTTCCCTTCTAAAAACAGTATTCGAGTGGGAAACACTGTGTATTCACATACTTCTTCAACAAATATGACTTTCATATACAAGATACTGTGCTAATAATCACTCTGGAGGACATCATAGATGAAACGGTGTGAACTTTGTCTCAAGAATCTTATAGTCCATTAGCAAGATATAACTAGCACAGAGGTTGCTGGAATGACATATGGATACTGTGTGAGCATTGTCACCAAAGTCATGACAGGACTTCATACAGCTCTCAGGGAAGCATCTCTATCAGGGATTGTAGATAATTAAAAAGTTACAGTGCAGAAATCCCCAAATATAGTGATTTCTATAAGGTCACTCTTAAGATGTAATTTTACTTCTCTCTCCTGTAATAGTGCAGATGTAGGGGGCAGTCTAGGCCAGTAAGACAGCTAAGCTCCACAGGGTCATTCAGGGACCCAGTTCTGCTCTATCCTATTGCTTTGCTCCACTGTTCTATGTGGTGTTGTCTTCATCTGTATGGCTAAAGCTTGATCATTGCCACATTGGTGTTCCAGCTTGTGGGAAGAGCAAAGAGGGTGGAGATGCTTTATAAGAGATGCTTTAAGTCACAGACCCCAAAATAGCTCACATATCCTATTGGCCAGAACTTGGTCTTTGGCCACATCTAGTTATAAGAGGCTTGGAAATGTAGTCTATCAGCAAGTGGCCAAATGCCCAGCCAAAAGTTTAATGTAGAAAAAAGGGATAATAGGGGTCTATTATCTCTATCACAATGACTTGGCCTTGGCCTATATTGTTAGGTAGAAGTTAGAGGGGCAGGCATTCCAGGTGGAGAAAACAGCAGAGATGTGAGAAGGTGCATGGTGGATTTGGAGAAAGTAAATACATAGCATAACTGGTAAACATATAGCATTATGTAGAGGACATTATGAACCACCTCTGGGTGGAGATGGGGCAGGTCCTGTTTCTTTAATAGGCTTCTCAGCTTTCCCAGAGAAGGTTATACAAAAACTTGAATATTCTTTAATCAACCACACAGGGTGTGTGCACTGTCAGCCCTACTCAGGAAATTTAATCTTGAACTGATAGCAATTTACATCTTGTCAAAATCTTGGATCCCCATGGGTGTACTAGTTTCAACAGTAATTCCTGTCTTTATGCTAATTGCCAGAAAGTTCTATGAAGGACTACATTAGCCCAGTGCCCTAGCAAAAGACCTTTGATGTGCTGGATTTTATATTAAACCTTTGGAATAAACGGCCCCATGCAGAGCACTTTGATATGTTCCAATAAAACATTAAGAGTGTTACTCACTCTTCATTATATAATATGGTATTTTTCCTTATATAAGAATCAATCAATTATATGTCAATTATAGCTCAATAAAGCTGGAAGAAAACTAAAAAGTATTTAAATGTATTTATAGAGACCGTACATGAATATCACAGACCATAATTGGGTTTCTTCATTAACTTTACATTGGTTTTTGGCCTTGGAATACACATATTTTAATGTTATTGTTTTAGCTCATACCTTGTCTGTGTTTTTGTCTTGCTTTTCTGAAATGATTATGTTGTCCTTTAGAGTTTTCATAATTTCTGCTGGATTTTTGTGTGATTTAATAAACAAAGTCATTTTTTTTCATACATAGAAATCTCTTCCAATGCAGAATGCTAAATACAAGAAAATAAACAAATCATAAAAAGAAAGAATCAACCATATGAGAGGAGATTCAAGATGGTGTAGCAGGTACAGGCAGTGCACGCCTCCTCTAGTGACCACACCGAAATTATAACAAAACTACAGAGCAACCAGCATACGGAGTCACCAGAAGTCTGGCTAAACAGAAGCCTTACAACTAGGTCACCTGAAATAACAGGTCACCTCAAAACAGAGACGTGAAACAGCCTGGTTCCACAACCCCGTGTGGTGATTGAGAATTGGGAGGGCTATCCTGACTGCAGAGCCCCCTCCCTCATCTGAGGAGCAAGGGGTCCCTACTGCACACTGGGCTCCTTAGCCCAGGGTTCCAGTGCTGGGAAGAGAAGTCCCCACAACCTCTGGCTGTGAAAACCAGTGGAGATTGTGGCTGAGTGAGATGGAGGTCTGTGGAAATGGAGACCTGCCTCTTAAAGGGCCCATGCTCAGCCTTACTTGTCTGAGTTCTAGGACTGGGGAAGCTGCTCAAGGGGCTCCAAGGACATATGGGGAGGCACTGAGCTGTCAGGCTTCAGGTTGAGGGCTGAAGGTGTGATTTGCTTTCAGACAGAGGTACAGGCAGAAGCCACTGTTTCTTTGTTGAGCCCTCCCACCTCCCAGACTGCAGACACAGGTACCATCAACCTGGATAACACAGATCTCTCTGCCCAAAAGATTCTGTCTCTCCCAAATTGTGGGCCCACCCAAGCCACTTCCAGTGAGTTTATTCCATACGAACAGGCTGTCTTGGCTCCTGCTGTGAACTTTTATAAAACCTCTCAAAGGCTCACAAAACCCAAAGAAGCAGCATCTGGCCTCTTGCTGTACCTCTTACTGAGCAGCCCCAAACCCTGCACTGGTGGCAGCCAGCCTTGGTTTCTGTCTTGACCCCTTGAGGCACCTATAAGTCCAGCACGGGTAGTAGCCATATATGGATTGCTTGGTGACTCTTACCAGATGGCCCCTTGTAGGTAATTAACTGCTTTTCTCTTACTGCTTTTAAGATTCTCTCTTTGTATTTAATCTTTGGCACTTTAATTATGATGTGTCTTGGTGTGGGCCTCTTTAGGTTCATCTTTTTTGGACCCTTTGAGCTTCCTGGGGTTGTATGTCTATTTCCTTCACCAGCTGAGGGAAGTTTTCCATCATTTTTTCTTCAAATAGGTTTTCAACTTTTTGCTCTTCTTCTCCTTCTAGTACTCCTATGAGGCGAATGTTGTTATGTTTGATGTTATCTGATAGGTTCCTTATATTATCTTCACTATTTTGGATTTTTTTTCTTATTGCCATTCTGATTGGGTGTCTGTCTTCCACTACCCCATCTTCTATATTAGTGATTCGATCCTCCACTTCCTCCACATTGTGGATTCCCTCTAATATATTCTTCATCTCAAAATTGTATTCTTCGTTTCTAACTGGTTCCCTTTTATTATTTCCATCTCTGTTTTTATGTTCTTTACCTCTTTGTTAAAGTTCTCACTGAATTCGTCTACTCTTCCCCTAAGTTCCTTGAGCATCCTTATAACCAGTGTTTTAAACTCTGCATCTGGTCTATTGCTTATCTCCATTTTGGTGAATTCTTTTTCTGAAGCTTTGTTCTGTTCTTTCAAGTGGGACATGTTTCTTTGTCTCCTGTTTTGACTGCCTCCCTGTATCTGTTTCTACGTATTAGGTAGGGCTCTGAAATCTCCTCGTCTTAGTAGAGTGACTTTATGTAGTAGATGTGCTATGGGGACTTTTGACATAGACCTGAGAGGAGTCCAGCTGCAGGCCAAGTTCAGCTGCAGCCTGTGCACCTCTGGGGCCACCTGGTAAGAGTCACCAAGCAATCCACATATGGCTACTACCTGTGCTGGACTTATAGGTGCCTCAAGGGGTCAAGACAGAAACCAAGGCTGGCTGCCACCAGTGCAGGGTTTGGGGCTGCTCAGTAAGAGGTACAGCAAGAGGCCAGATGCTGCTTCTTTGGGTTTTGTGAGCCTTTGAGAGGTATTATAAAAGTTCGCAGCAGGAGCCAAGACAGCCAGTTTGTATGGAATAAGACTGGCAGCTGATTTCTCAAAAAACACTTTGCAGGCCAGAAGGTCTTGGCACAAAATATTCAAAATGATGAAAACCCAGGATCTACAACCAAGATTACTTTATCTATCAAAGCTATCTTTTAGAGTCAGAAGGCAGATAAAGAGCTTCCCAGATAAGAAAAGGCTAAAGGAGTTTACAATCACCAAGCCAGCATTACAGGAAATATTGGAGGGACTTCTTTAAGAAGAAGCAAAAAAAATCTGGTGAAAATATGAATAAAGAATGGCAATAACTACATATCTATTAACAAGTACTTCAAATTGAAAAGAATTAGGTGCTCCAACCAAAAGATAGGGTAGCTGAATGGATAAGAAAACAAGACCCCTACATATGCTGCCTACAAGAGACTCACCTCAGATTAAAAGACTTACAGACTAAAAGAGAATAGGAAAAGATATTGCATGATGGACATAGAGGGTAGTGCGCTGAGTGAAGTAAGTCAGATAGAGGAAGACAAATGCCATACGATTGCATATATATGTGGAATGTAAAGAACAAAATAAACAAATAAAAGCAAACTCATAGCTACAGAGAACATTTTGAGGGTCAGTGAAAAAGGGGGAAGAGATTAAGAAGTACAAATTGGTAGTTACAAATAGTCATGGAGATAGAAAGTATAGCATAAGGAACATAGCCAATAATATTGTAATAGCTATGTATGGTCTTAGAGGGGCACTAGATTTATTGGGGTGATCACTTTGTGAGTTATATAGATGTCTAATCACTATGTTGTACACCTGAAACTAATATAGTATTATATGCCAACTATAACTGAAAAATAGAAAATTATTATTATCAAAAAAATCAACCAGATATTTCTCTTAATAAAATGCTGCTCTGTCCTTGGCATTCAACGCTTCAACAAATGTTTAAGACAGTGACTATCGACAGGTACTGTGCCAGGTGCTAGAGCTAAAGAGAGACGGAGTTCACAGTCTGGGGCAGGGCATAGGGGTGTGTGGCATGTGGGGTGGATGGATAAGCTATAGTCATTTATGGTATAATTTGCAAATGTGAGAGACATAGGAGAGGGTGCTATGGGAGCCTGGAGAGAAGTTTAAAGAAGGCCTTCTGAAGGAGCTGAGTTTTGAAGGCTGAATAAGGGTTAATGATATGAGAAATGGGTAAAAGAATGTTCCCAGCAAAGGGAACAGCTCATGCAAAGACAGGGAGAAGTGACAGAAGGTGGCGTGGAGGTAGTTGGGGAACTGCAGGGAGCCCTGCAGGGCTCTGGTATAGGAGAGGATGAGAGTATGGTAGGTAGCAGGAACAGGTGGGTGGGGTTGGTCACATGGGCCCTGCAGCCACACTGAGGAGGTTGGTCTTTGGCTCGAAGGCCCTGTGCAGTCCTGCTACGTGATTTGATCCGTCTTAGACATATCAGCCTTGTCACATAAACTGGGCAAGAAAGAGACTAGGAGGGCTGTTGCAATAGTTCAGGTGAGAAATGATGTGGCTTTAGACATGTGTAGACAAGGTAGACATAAAGAGGTGGAGAGGGAGTCAAGAAATATTAAGGAAAAAGAACCGACAGCATTCGGAGACCGATTTAGGGGTAAAGGAGAGATGCCTGTTAGGTGTTTGGATTGAGCAGTGTTACTCTGGCAGATGAAGATTATAGGTGAGGGGTGGGAGATGCAGAGTCTGACCATGGATGCTTTGAGATGTGGGTCAGGCAGTCAGACATGCATGAGGAAGGTAGAGATTTAGGAGTTACTAATGCGCGGGTGCCGGTTAAAGACAGGAATGTGCTCATGCTTGGTGAACATAGAGTGATGCATCTGCTGTGCTGTCAGACACTTTTACTCCATAAAACAAAACAAAACAAAACAAATGCTTATGGAATGCCTACTGTGGGCCTGGAACTCTCAAAATTACTTATTAGCTCTCTGCATATGCCTGAGAGGTAATGTTTGTTTATTGATACATGGCCTGGCTGGAGAAAGGACTTTAGTCTGTAGGTGTATTAGTATCAGTCCGATTTGACAGTGAGGTTCTGAGAAGTGAAATGAGCAGCTCATGTTTGGACCACACAACAGGTAGCAGTGGGTGGGCGGGTGGGGGGGATTTGGGTGGGATTTGGAGCAGGTCTTTTGCAGCCTGGTCTTCACAACTGCCTTCCATGATGTGGGTGATCTTTGAGCAGGAGATGCTTAGATTGGGATGGAACAGGATACTTACAAGGTGTTGCATAAGTCAGTGGGTCAAGGGCAACCTGACTATGGCCTTGACCCAGCCAGGTTCACACACTGGATTCGCCCTGAGGGAGACTCAGCACAGTGATCTCCTGGTAATGTTTGAAGAGGACTTGACACTCATTTTATTATCCTTGTGGGAGCAGAAGACTTTCTGATTCTCTGTTCTCCTCATCCCCTGTTGTCCTAGCTACTGAAGGGGTGGCCTGCAGTGAGCCAAAACTGACATCAGGGGCAGGCTTGTCCCTGGTAGGAGGAGAGGTTCACCAGCATTAGGTATTGAAAAGTTTGTACAGTGGGGTAGACAGTGGGGAACAAAGCCAGGAGGGAGTACGTAATTACTGACATTTATTTAGTACGAGGCTTGTGGGTTGAATTGTGTCCTCCCCCAAACATGGCTTAAGTCCTAACTCCTGGCATCTGTGAATGTGACCTGATTTGGAAAAGGGGTCATTGCAGATGTAATTAAGAAACTGGAGATGAGATCATCTTGGATTTAAGGTGGGCCCTAAATCCCTAAATACTGGACCCCTAAACCCAGTTTTTGTTGTTTTTTTCACTGAGACAACACAGTTTATTTCTGAATTGCACTTCCACCTTCACACAGAGCTGGGACGAGTGCTTGGGGGGGCCTGGAGAGGGACAGATGTCTTCATAAAAGAGAGAGAGGCATGGAAGAAGGCATAAAAGAGAGGCATAAAAGAGAGAGAGGCATGGAAGATGGAAGCAGAGAATGAATTTATGCTGCCACAACTCAAGGAGTGGCTTGGGGCTACCAGAGGCTGGAAGAGGCAAGGAGGGAGGAAGCTGAACCCCGCGGACACCTTAATTTTGACTCAGTACTAATAATTTTCAACTCCTGGCCTCCAGAATTGTGAGAGAATAAATTTTTGTTGTTGTAAGGCACAGAACTTTGTGGTAATTTGTTGTGGCAGCCCCAGGTAATAAATGCAACTGGCAAACAAATGGCAGGCAAGTGCCTTCTGTGCCCAGGGCAGGCATCAGTAGTCACTTAGCATTCTTTCCCAAGGAACATGACACCACCTCTCATCCTGTCCGCAGAGCCCTCAGGCAGCTGCTACCCCATGACTGAAGATGACAAGCCCCATGAAACCTACTGGCATCCTTGATTTAGTGCCTGTCACATACCTAACACTGGGTGAGGCACTGGCAGTTCAGAAAAGGGTTTGGCAGGGCCACTGTGCTCCAGGGACTCAGGCATGGGTGTGAGGGTGTGGGCATATCACCTCTGTAGCATTAACAGCTTTTGTTAGCTTTTGAACATCTGTGCAGGCCCACCTGGACTCTGCTCAACAGCTGGGCCTCCTCTAGCTCCCTGGCCATCCAGTTACAGCTCAGCAGACAGCAGACTGGGAATTGTGGCTTTACCCCTGGAAGGTGAATAAATCACCCACAAAGCATTAAGCAGTGAAAACCACTCTTCAAGCCAATAGAGAAAATATAAAGAAAAAGCACTAGTGCCTGGACTTAAAAGCTATGAAATTCCTGAGGTGGCCTCCTTAACTCTTTTTGGAGCTACAGAAAAAGACAGCACAGAGGAATGTAACATGGGAGCTGAGGCTTGAAGGAGAGTAGAAATTAACAAGTATGGAGAAAGAGACAAGAAATCACTAAGAATGCAGCCTCTTCTACCCTCCATCAGGGTGAGGGTTGTGGGGTGGGGAAGACTTCTTGTGTCAAGGGCTGATTCCTTACTCAGTGCATTTTTTCCCTCCCTCCCTCCCTCCCTCCTTACCGCCTTCCTTTACTAAAACCCCGTCGTCCAGACCCTTTTTGGG
>NW_006439568.1:26169527-26218748 GCF_000325575.1 Pteropus alecto | reverse complement strand
CTCTTGCTGCTTTTAATATTCTTTCTTTGTATTTAAACTTTGGCATTTTAATTATGATGTGTCTTGGTGTGGGCCTCTTTGGATTCCTGTTTTTTGGGATTCTCTGAGCTTTCTGGGGTTTTATGTCCATTTCCTTCACCAGGTTAAGGAAGTTTTCAATCATTATTTTTTCAAACAGCTGTTCAACATCTTGTTTTCGTTCAGATACACCGATCAGACAGATATTTTGACCCTTAATAGTGTCCCATATGCTCTTTAAATTATTTTTATCATCTTGGCATCTTATCTCTTGCCATTCTGATTGAGTGTCTTTGGCTTTCTCATCCTCTAGATAGGGCATTTGATCCTTTTCTTTATTCACTTTGTTTATTCCTTTGTTTATTCCATTTAACATACTTCTCATCTCAGATAATATGTCCTTCATTTCAGACTGGTTCCCTTTTATAATTTCCATTTCCATTTTTATGGTTTTTATCTTTTTGTTGAAGTTCTCTACACTTCCCAAAAGTTCATTGAGCATCTTTATAACCAGTGTTTTAACTCTGCTTCTGTTAGACTACTTGACTCCATTATATCTGGATCTCTGTTCTGTTCTCTCATATGGTTTATGCATCTTTGTATTCCCATTTTGGCTGTCTTTCCATGTCTGTTTCTATGTATTAAGTAAAGTTCATAAATCTCTCCATCTTATTAGTACAGATTTGTGAATTAGTTGTCCAGTGACACAGTCCTGAGAGAGATTCAGCTGCAGGCCAAACTTAGCCCCAGCCTCTACCCCTCCAGGGCCACCTGTCAAGATTCAGCAAGCAATCCACAGATGCTGTGCTTATATTTGCCTCAAAAGGCCACACCAGAAACCGAGGCCAGCTGCTGCTCAGCAAAGAGCACCTGACTCGCTGAGGATATACCTGGATGTGGCTTGGGTGGGGCCTTGAGTTGGGGGCGGCAGGGTTTCAGGGAATCCTTTGGGCAGAGTGACCTCTGTTAGACAGTTTGATTATGTCATGGCTATGGCGACGTTGTGTCCAGCGCACTGGTAGGGGTGAGGGCTCAACAGAGGAACAATGAATACTGTAGGCACTTCTGTACCAAGCGAGTCATGCCTCGGCTCTCACTCCGACAATGTCTCCCTGTAAGTCCCTGGTGTCCCCCACCACTGCGAAAATCTGCTTGTGGACGTGGCCCCTTTAAAAGGAGTCTGCCACTACTACTGTCACAGCCTCTGTCTCACTCAGCTACTTGAGACTGGGCAGCCCCACATCCTCGCTCCATCCTACCTTCTGCTGTTGCAGGGGAATTTCTTGGATTTCTTCCTAGTTGTATGGCTTGTTCCTCCTAGGCGATTTTTCCTTGCTGCTCCTCCTTGCTTCTGTCACAACTTCGATTTGGTTGCCAGAGGGATGAACGGAGCCTCTGTCATCTATGCCATTTTTTTTTCTCTTCAGCTTTTTTATCCCCCATTCAAATGTGAGCCGACAACCAAGGGTATTATAAACACAAGGAAAGCCTCTGACATGAAGGAGAGACCTGGCTGGAGTGTGCTGGCTGCATGGAGCCCGAGAGAGTCCTCCAGATGATTTTGATGCAACATCAACTGGGAATTATTGACCTAAAGGTACTTGCAACGTAGCCTACCATTGCCAGACTAGCACAAAGCAGGCGCATGTGCTTTTTGGCAGAGTTCCATTCTCTCCTTGGGAAACTGGTCATGGGATTGGAGGCTCTTTGGTTTAGAATAACCCTGATCTGTGGGCCAGTTTGGTCAGGTTGAACACAGGGGTGTAGCTCTCTGGGGCTAGCCTGGGATTGATGAGAATGGATTTGCTACCTATTAGATGGGTGGACTTAAGCAAGCTATTTGACCTGTTTTCTCATATGTAAAGTGGGGATATCAACAGAACCAACCTCCAAGGGTTGTTGAGAGGACTGAATGAGTGCACGTATGCAAAGCGCCTCATCTGGTGCAGAGCATAGAGTTCAGCAGAGCAGAGCTTTCTCTTTTTTAAAATAATTATAATGAAGAAAATAAATTATATCTTATCTAGGAGAGAGAAAAACTTGATTGAAATCATTACAAAGCCCAGCTGAAGCTCGGCTGTTTAGGAGCTAATGATCTCACTGGTGAAAACAAGGTCAATTATGCCTGGAGGTCAGCAATGACTCAAAAGCCTGCATATCAGACTCACCTGGGGAGCATTCAAAATTCTCAATCTATAGCCCCCCTTCTCCATTAAACCAGAATCTCTGGTGAGGAGGCATTGCATTACTTAAAAAAACTAAACAAAACAAAACAAAAAAAACCTTTCTCTGAGAAGACTCACCTAGGGGCAATTATAGAAAAGACCACATCTTTCCTGACCTCTCCTGGAGATTCTGCTTTATGGGTTTGGGGATGGGTTTCTGGAGCCTGCCTTTTAACCAGGTTTTTCTTACGAGAAGTTAGGGGAAGCACTTGTTTAAAGCAAGTTTGACCTGTGGCAGATAGAGATTTTGGTGCCATCTGACTAGTCAGAAGTCTCTTCCTTTACTACCCACAGTTCTTTGTGATGGCTCCGCCTCCAGCCAGGACTCTGGAAATATTGCTCATGGTGTCTGGAGATTACAAAGCTTAAGATCTTAGTCAGCATGTGTAGGTATTCATACAAACACACACACACACACACACACACTCACACACACACACTCACACATACTTCTGAAAACTACCTAAGATGATGGTAGACAAAAAGAATTGACTAAAATTATGACCATACACAAACTTCATGTCTTTAATATAGTTTTTTTCGGATTCAAGCTGGTTTTGCCCAGATAATAGCACTGTGGCTCACTTGCTTTTTTTATCCTCTCTCCCTAATCCTCTGTATACCTGTCCCTTTAGTCATTAAGCCTTAGGACCTAAGATTTATCAAGCCTCAGGTCTATAATAATGAGCACAATAAGTTTTGGTTACACTAGGATAACATCTTAGCGTTAGATGTGTTTCAGTCCCAGGCCCATTGAGGTAGAACAACCCCACCAGCCACTGGACCAGCCTGGATGGCGCCAGGCTGATTCCAGAACCCAGCACAATGATTGATCATCCCAGCCCTGTCTAATCAGTAGCATACACTCCCCCAATTCCCTCAGTTTTCATGACTACTGATTTTTTCCTATATAATCTGTATTCCTGAGATGGGGTGGAGGCAGGTTGTTGAAAGCACTAGCTTGTCTGTGTCTTCAGGACTTGCAGCTCTCTGAAATCCTTACTTTCTTTGCTGCAAAACTTGCATTTATCTTTTTTGACTTGGATGCTCATAGGCAGACAGACCCTTTTTGTTCCAGTAACAAAAGCCTAGAAGTTGGGGACCGAGACAGTGCTCAGAGGAACATTATCTCTAATATTTAAAAAAAAAAAAAAAAGAAAAGAAAAAAAAGAGGGGCTATTCCCTGGAACAGACGGGGATAATTTGGGACTTGTAAAAAAATAACATGAATGGAGTCACTTCAAAATGGAGTCAGAGCTGCCATCCCAGAGGAACTGCCTTGCACGCCTTACTCCTCAAACCTTTAGAATATTAAAACAGGACAAAATAACCTTTGGAATGGCCCTAAAGCAGCACTGTAATCCAAACAAGTTTTTTGTTTTTTTTTTTCAAATAACTGTGGACTGAAAATTAAAGACATTCTTTAGAATTAGCACCAATATGTTAGCTTATCTGTGCCTATAGAAATTCCTTCCTTTTATTCACCTAATTGTTCCCCTTCCCTTTCTCATAAATACTCTTGCCTTCACCTCATAATGGGAACACTTTTTGGGTTTCTACCTGAATCACTGCTTCCCCAATAGCTGTTCATTTGGATTACAAACACACACGTTACCTCTCGCTTTGGCCTTTTATTTTTAGGTTAACTCAGTCCTGAGTGATGGGTTCTGCAGCTGAAATCCAACAGTCCCCACTTCTGTCACCTTCAAAGATGGTGCACCTTCACAGAGTGCTTCTGAGGCAGGATAGATAGCTCAGGGACACCTCTCCCCATCCAGGATATGATTCCAGAAAGTTTTTCTTCAGACTTTCCCCTGTTTTAGCTTCGAGATAAGCCTAAACTGGTCTTTTCCAGCTTAGACGCCATCTTTGGCTAAGGTACAACTTTTGGTTAATTATAATATCATTATAATCTCATCTGCATTGAAAATACTATGGCTCCCATCATGCTCCTGATGCCATGACAGTTCTGGAAACACCATATAAGGAAGAAAGAGTGGGAATCTGAGATCCCCAACTACCGGAAGGAGACAACGAGGCTATGCCACTACCAGTTTCTGGGCTCTACCTCCAAGAACAAAAGCCCGGAACTGAGGCATTCTCGTGAGACTCTCTTGCTCTCTGAGTTTGCCGACACTCCCCTCTTGAGTGTATATGTTCACTTTAATAAACTTTGAGCTTTCCTGCTTGATGTTCCTTTTTCTTGCCCTTGAACTCTTTCTCAGGGCATAAGACAAAAAGCTGGTCACTGGAGCTCCGAGCTCTCTGGCAACACTTCCTCCTGGGAACCCTGGGAGGGCTAACCTTTCCCCAAGTGCTTCAAGCCTAGAAAATGCTGGGAACTGTCCTACTATCTGGGACAAGGAAAGGCTCAACTAGCCAGCCTGGTGAGATGTGAGCCAGGGAGAGGCTAAGATTCTTACTCCTCCCCTTCCTCATTTCTTTCTAAGGACCATTGTCCCCATTCGAAATTATCTATATCTCTTCCCTGGGGCTGGCTGCCAAGTAGATAGCTTTGCTTGCTGAACTCTATGCTGCTGGTGCCTTGGCTTTTCTGACAGGACTTCTGTAACAGCGTCTTGAAAACATTTTTTAGTAGTATCATGCTCAAATAGTCACATTCTGAGGAATCATGCATACTAGGCACATTGAAGTGTGGAGTGGATCAGTGCTGGATTAACAGCATTCTTCCAAGCCTGGACCAGGAACACCACATATGGCAGAAGTTGAACAAGCTGTTGGAAGATAATTTATGAAAACAAAACAACGAGAATGTGCAACTCTGTGAATGTATTAAAAACTATTGCACTGTACACTTTAAATGGGTGAATTATATGGCATATGAATCATTTCAATAAAACTGATACACTACCATGCCTTTCCCTGCCCCCGCCAAAGATGAAGAATAAGAATTAAATGCCGAAAAGTAGATGATTTCCTGAAAGATAGTTGCTCATTTTAGGGCATAATGACCAGCCTGTGTGGGACTTGGTTTTCTCTCCTACTGCTATCCTATTTAGAAATACCATTGTGTGATCATCCATCAGCAGCAAAGGATCTGACCCAACTCACTCCCACAAACCATGCTACTATTTAGGAAGGTGAGATTTGACAAATCCTTGAAGAACCGAAGAGGTTAATCATTTTCCAGGTTTGGGTTTGCAAACTGAATCCTGACTACCATTAATAATAGTAGCTAGCACTTAGTGAAGAGTTATGTACCATGCACTGTCTAAGCACATTTAACCTATAAGAACCCTAAAAGGCAGCAGTCCCCAATTTTTTTGGCATCAGGGACCAGTGCTCCTATGAGAATCTAATTCCTGATGATCTGAGGTGGAGGTGAGGCTAGCACTGGGGAGTGGCTGCAAATACAGATGAAGCTTTGCTAGCTTGCCTGCTGCTCACTTCCTGCTGTGTGACCCAGTTCCTAACAGGCCATGGACCAGTACTAGTCCACGGCCCAGGGGTTGGGGACCCCTGCTATAAGGTAGTGTTGGTAGGATCTGCATTTTACACATGAGAAAACTGATGCACAGTTTGACTAAATTGCCTGAAGTTACTAAGCTGGTAAAAGGCTGAGCCAGAGTTCAGCCTCACATTCTCACCTTGGCTGCACATTGGAAACACATGGAGAGCTTTACAACGCACCAGTGCCTGGTTACGGCCCCTGGAGACACTGATTTTACTGATTTGGGGTGTGACCTGAACATTAGCCTTTTTGCTTTTGTTTTGTTTATAGCACGCCAAATAATTCTAATAACTACTCCATAGAGTCCAAGGTCTGCCTGAAAGAAACTGTTTATTCCTTGCAGGTACCATGCTTGTGACTTGGCTAGCTGTCAGCATGGCGAAATTCCTCTGTTTGGGGTTAATAGAGAGAAGAGAAATATGAGTTTTGGGTAGTGGCTGTGGCTGCAGGCTTCCATATAATTTGTCAGGCCCTGTTTGATCCTTGGCCTCTGCTAGCCTCCACTCCCCACAGTATGAAACCATGGTCCCACCCCCAAATCCAGCTCCACCCCACCCGAACCCTTTGCCCAAGTCTCACCTAGGTGAGAGGGTCTCAAGGTAGCTCAACAGTGTGTGTCAACAGCAAGAATTCCTGGTTGTTAATCCACCCGACTCTGTGTTAAGTTGCTATAACCAGCTTTTGGACTTTGTCCTGGGTCTACACTGTGGTCCTAGCTGGTCCTAGTTAAGGTTCTACTCAGGTCATCAGGAATGCTGCCGCTTTCTCACATGTGGCCCCTGCACTTCACTTAGGGAAGGGTGAGGCTCACTTCAGTCTCTGATCCCTGTAGCTGCTCTTTTATAATTACAGTCCCCAGTTCCTGTCCACCACCATTCCTGAGTAGGTCTCCCTTGGTCTACTTTTGCACTGGTTTCCCTTGGAGACCAAGCAGGCTGCTTCCTATGAAATGGTCCTCTTGAAGACCCACACACTTGACCACAATCTACATTTTCAACCCTGTGTAAGGGTCGGCCCTTCAAAATAGAGATGTATAGTTGAGTCCTCTGAAGTTGATATGGAAAGTAGGTTAAAAACACACAGTTAAAAGAACATGAGAAACCTGAGCCTGAGGATATGATGCGCCACCCCAGGACTGCTCAGTGCGGGGCTGCTCCTCTTCCATGGCACTCTGGAGCAGGCTTCCTCTCTGCTCTCCCAACCCTGGGCTGGCTTCCTGCCCACCTCTACCGACAGGAGGCAGCTGCAGAAAGAAACCAAAGTCTCCCCAGATTTGACAAGCTCAGAGAGGAAATCAGCTAAGCTCTACTGAAAAATGTGAGCCTAGTTAGACCATGGCTCTCATTGTTGACCTCTGTGCTAAATATGAACCCCTCTTGTGGTGGCCACATAATGCTCTGATCTGACAGCTCCCAACACATTTCATTGCTGAGTTCCTTCTCAAGTCTTTCAGTTTTGCCTTTTAGAAACCCTGTTCCATTGACAATGCCGTTCCTCATGGCCACAAGCACTTTGCAGAACCTCCTTCTTCTTTCTCACTTGAGCTAAGGAACACAACTGCCTGGAGCTCTTGTGAGTGGAGGTGGTTTGTTCTCACACCGCCAGATTACCTTAGGCTTGGAAGTCAGGGTTGGCATTACTGTTGCTTCTTGTTGCTGTTTATAGACAAATATGTGTCCGTCCTCCTCTGAGATCTGTGCCGTCCTTCTACACCATCTGCAACATTTAGGATTAGTTCTTTTGCTGTCAGAAAACCTAAAATAACAGTGTCTCAAACATATGAGATTTTATTTTTTAAGTTAAAGATGTTCCAGAAGTAGTTCAGAGCATGCAAGCTGGCTTCATGGAGTCCTCAAGGATCCAGGCTTCTTCCTGCTCACTGCTCTGCCATTCTTAGGATGGCAGCTCAAGCTTCAGTCATCACATTGGACTTCAGGTCAGCCATAGAGGGAAGGAAACAGAAGGCTTCCAAAAGGTCTAGAGAGCAGTCACTTGGCCACTCCAAGTTGCCATTGAGGCTGGGCGATGTGATTTTTAAAAGTCTGGGTGGCAATGATTCCATCTTAAATTCGAACTCCTTATTGCTGAGGAAGAAGGGGCAAATGGATTCTGGGCAACAATTCTCACTCTCCCCTATCCCCTTCTCCACCATCTTTACTACTGACCTCCACCTACAGCTCTGTTGTTCCTCACAGGTTGTGAGGACATGGGTTCTTATTTCCCTCTAACTTTACCATCATCTCAGGAGACCTCAGCATCCCTGTCAATGACCCCCTCTTTGACCTCTCCATGCCAACAGTTATTACCTCCATTCAGCCTCCCCTCCTCATGGCCATAGCATGGAGCTTCTCATTCTACCTCTGAAGTCTTATCCGACCACAATTTCTTATCCTACCAGCTCTCTTCTCCCTCTCACCAAATCTATTCTGGGATCTCATTAGGATCTTGAGTTCCTCGCCTCCTCCCCATTTACCAGCCTATTTACTCCTCACAGCCGCAAGGCGTCCTGCCTTTCTCTTACCCATACTCTCAGCTCCCTCCCACACCTGACTAATGCAGCTCCCTGCCTCCACCTGCAAGGCCTACTCTTCTGCAGAGACCATGCAGCTTCAGATTCATGGTATCTAATGACAGCTGTCCCCACACACTGCTTGCAAAGCCTCTTAAATGGGCTTTGCCAGCTCTGTTTCCTGCGTCAGCTTGTTTTCCTCAAGTGTTGGTAAAAGTGATTTGTATTCCCACCAAATAGAGTCCGCCCCAGGGGCCTGGCCCACATCACACATCTAAGTCAGCCCATACTTTCGGTACATGCCTGACTGTCAAGGAAACATAACATGCCAATCCCAATCCTCCAACTCAGCTTTGGTTTACTTTATCCTAGAAAATAGGATCTGCTAGCCTTATAAGGAAGCCCCTGACCTTCTAGCCTGTTTCCAGTTGCCACTTCGAATGCTCTCTAAAACTCTTCCTTGCCCAAACAGCCCTCAGGAAGTGTTCCACTGCTTGTGAGGCACTATGCTTCCACAATGCATGGGTTGTTTTCCCTTGAATAAAGAACATCAAACATCTTACTAAAAAAATTTTTTTTAATTTATAGTGTCTTGGGAATGTTTGTTGGTTCTCCCAGCATTCCTTTTAGGCTCATTGCTCGTTTCAGGGTCCATATTCCCTATTCCCATATTCCCCGGGTCCATATACCCAGGGTTTCGACTGCTTCTTACATCCTAGCAGGGCTCTGTGGTGTAAACAGGAGCTAAATTCACCCAGTCTTCAGGCATGTTTGGGCATGTCTGGGAGCTGGGTGGACTGGACTCACCTGGCTCTATTTGTGAGGGGACTAGATGTCTCCTGGGGAAGCACCTGGCTATTGTTTCACTCCCTCAATCACAATCAACAGACCTAATTCAACGCCTGTTAATGAGTGCTCTTCTAGGCATTGGGGGTGGGGGCGGTTAGCAGGGAACAAAACAAACAAAATCCTGGTCTTCACTGGGACAGACATAAACAAGTTGAATGAGTAAGCTGTGAGAAGTGCTAAGGGGAAAATTAAGCAGGGCAAAGGGATGTTAAGTTGTGTGTGTGTGTGTGTGTGTGTGTGTGTGTGCACGCGTCTGTGCACATGCGCGTGCATGTGTAAGGGTGTTGACATTTGAGATAGAATAATCACTGAGATGGTGAGTAAAGACTGCAGGGTAATATGTAGCCATGTGTGGGGAGAGTATTCCAGGTTGAGGAAACAGTGAGTGCAAAAGCAAAGGGGACAGCAAAGGGCCTTTGAGGAGTGAAGGGAGCTTGGCGAGGAAGGAGGAGTGACCCAGACATAATGTCGGAGCATCATGGAGTGTGAGTGAGAGAGGAGAGTTAAGGCCGATAGCAGAGGGCTTTGTAAGGACTTGAGTTTTACTCTAAGGTGGGAAGACAGAGGAATATTTTGAGCAAAGGAGTGATATAATTGATGTTTTAAAATGTTTACTCAGGCTACTGTGTTAAGAATGGGCTGAAGGGTAAAACAGAAAGACCAGTTAGGAGGCTGTTGCAATAATTCAGGCAAGAGCTAATAGTGGCTGGGTCTGGCTGGGAACAGTGGAGGTGATGAGGAGTGGTTAGGACCTGCATGGGTTTTAAGGGCAACACCTAGAGAATTTGCTAATGGTGGAGCATAGATGATGCTATTTAAGACCAAATGATCCAGACTGATTATTGTCTATTCAGATTGCACAGTGTGTGTGTGTGTTAGTTGGGGAAGGTTAGGGATTTTTAAAATTTTAGGTTCTACGTATAAGTGAGATCATATGGTATTTCTTTCTCTGATTTATTTCACTTAGCTTAATGCCCTCAAGATTCATCTGTGTTGTCACAAATGGCAAGATATCCTTTTTTATGGATGAATAATATTCCTGGGTGTGTTTATGTGTATGTGTATGCTACATCTTCTTTATTCATTCATCATTGATCACTAAAGTTGCTTCCATATATTGCCAATTGTAAATAATGCTGCAATGAACATGGGAGTGCAGATATCTTTTCGAATTAGTGTTTTCTTTCCTTCAGATAAATACCCAGAAGTGGAATTGCTAGGCCACAGAAATTTTTTTTTCCCTGAAGCCAGTTGATATTCCCAGTGTCAATTATTGTGGAAAGATGCTGATCCTGCAGCAGGAAAGGAGGAAGGCATGGACTGGGGCCAGGTTGTCAGTGGGGCTTGGATCCCCAGATGTGGAGATGCTGGGGACATTCCTGGTGGTGGTATTAGGGGGAAGGGGCTGAGTAAGCCTTGACCTAGACAGGGCCTTGCCTGTTGAAGGACTAGGGTACTGTTGGGTTCTGTTGGTTTTCCGAGAAGCCACTTTTAGTAGAGGTCATACTTCACCTACTTGTTGCACATTTATTCCTTTTCAATGCAGACAACAATGCCCTTGATAGTGGGCACTGGCGGTAGTGGGTCAGAGCCAAAGTCATGGCTCTGGGAGTTGTCACTGGGACCTAGGCATGGCTCTGAGTCCTGGGTGGTCCACAGTGAGCAAGAGGAGGAAGGGATAAACCCTGGCAGCAGAGGTCTAGTTCAAGAAGTAAGTTCATATATAATAACCCCCACACATGCATGAGGGGACCCCACAATTCCCCGGGATGTTTGAGAGGGGCTGGAGTTCCCTAGGAGTGGGAGGAGGCTGAGGAGGAGAAAGACTGTTCTGGGTTACTCACTGTCACGCTGTTCCTCATCCCAAGCTCCTGTTACCTGGGAAATGTGCCTTCTCCCAGTCGCTGACTCCCGCTCTCCCTCTCCCTCCAGGCTGGAGTTTTCTCCTGGTATCCACACCTCCTGGGCACCTTGACTTCTGATATCCAAGACCTCAAGCCCAACATGTCCCAGAGCGAGCTCTTCTTCCCCTTTCAATGCTCTCCCTGCTGTTCTCCCAGCCTCCAGCGTGACACTAGCCCCAGCCACTGCCTGGCCAGAGCCCTGGTGTGCAACTTGATTACATCTTTCCTTTTGTCTGTCACATTCAATTAATCATCTGACCTACGTGCCACCTCCTCGACCTCTCTTGATTCCTGTGCCTTTTTTCCATCCTCGCTGCTCTGGCCAGATTTCTGAGGTGACCCCTCCTCAGGAGTCATGCCCTCCTCTCCAACCACTATACTCCCACAGCGGGCCTTCCTGGTGCAATCACCATCCTGTTCATCATTCTTAGGTGGCTCCCTATCACCCTCAGAAGTAAGGCTCACCCCCTTGCACAGCATACAAGGCCTTTTTCGGCATGGCCAGGCTGCCTGTTCAGCCTTCACTGCCTCCGCCCCCCACCCCTGACCGCAGCACTTTCTCAAATGCTGCAGGGGTGGGGTGGGGGGCACTATTTCAGCAGGGACTTTCAGACTCCCCAGAGGAAATAGTATAGAAGAAACAGCCCCCTCTCAGTTCCCCTATGATTGAGATGAGCTATTTGGTGATTTGGGAGAAGAAACTGAGTACCCTCAGCTGGGTGTCTTTCACTTCCTATCATGCACAAAGATGCATTCAGGTCTGTTTTCCAATGCTCGTTGACTGGGCCTTTGCTTTGGGAAGGGGAGGCCTGTACTTTTGGGAGGGAGGAGTTCAATTTATGGGGACCCTTTGGAAAGCCCATTCCCTCCAGGGTGCTATTTATTATTCCCCTAAAACGCCAGCCAAACCAGGCTCTCTCAAACCGTCTGCTCTTCTGTCCCCGAAATATCCTGTCCTTCTTGTGGCCAATTTCCCTGTGTACACTCTCACTCAGGGTTTGCATCAGTGGTGGTCACCCCTGCCCCTCCTCCCTCATTCCAGTGCTCCTTCCCTGTGCTTCCACCACACTTGGTGGGTTCTTCCATGCTTGCCAAGTACAAAATTCTATTGCAATGTCTAATGCAGGTCTTTTTCTTCCTTTTCATTTTTGTAGCCCTTGTTCCTAGCACAAAGTCTGGCACACAGTATTTTGCTTGGTAAAGTTGACGAATAATTCAGTTCAACATGGTCTATCCAGCATATACCATGTTCTAGGCCCTGTGTGCTAAGTAAGCATTGGGATACAGGAGTGAATAAGATGTGGACCCCTGGAGGTGAATGGTCTGGTGGAAAAGGCACACACATTTGTAATTAAATAATTATCAAGTAATATGATGTCCTACACTAAAGCTGCGAAGGACGTAGTTCTTGTGTGGTTAAGAAATGCTGGATCTGGAGTTAGGAGTCAGGTTTAAATCCTAGCTCCATAACCAACCAGCCTTCATTTTCACAGCTGTGAAATGAAATAACGGTACCTATCTCAATAGGGTAAATACAAAATGAGATAGTATGTAAAAGAGTCCCACAGTTACTGGGCACATAATATTAAGACCAACGAATGTTTGCAAAGTTGTCTATGCTAAAACTTAGAAGAGCCTAGAGCCTTTGCTTTTGCCTAGGGCAACTGGGCATAGAGGAGTGGTCTTAGATCTAGAGAGAGCAGCTGTAAACTGTGTTTCTGGAGAGAGGTCTCAAAGCTGGGGCTGGATCTTGGTGAAGCTGTGGGAAGGCAACTCTCAGAGGAGCAGCAGTGAGCTGTTGGGAACAACCATGAGACCTGGTAATATGTCCCCCGCCCGCTGCAGAAGCTGCTGAGTCTGCTGGCCAAGGCCCAGAGGGCTTTGTTTTGGTTCCGAAGGAGCTTGTGGCTGAAGGACAGGCCTGGACAGGGCCTGGGTGCTGAGACTTGAGCCCGGCTGTTTCACGGGAGCAGCTGGGAGCCCTGCCCAGCCCAGCCCCTCCTGTGGAGCCTCAGCCCAGATTCCTAAAATGAGTTCCAGTTAGAATTTAGAGTACGCAGGTTTTTTGCTTGGGGCTTCGTCCAGGCACAGCCCCAAAGCAGAGAATTCCTGCCTCGCTGGCAGGTTGTAAGGTCGAGCAACCCCTGGGTGAAATCCTACCTCTTGAAGTTTGTAGCCTTGGTCTAATCTTCAGCTAGTTTTTTCACCTGTAAAATGGGATAAAATGTATCCGTCTCCCATTTTTGTTACCAGATTTAAATAAGAAAAGGTGTTTTCTTACTTTGCACAGTGAAGATCTTCGTACCTGGCATTTATTGTTCACAGTAGCTGTATGGGAAGGTTATAGAAACCACCTAGAGATTCACCTCTGCTCTAATCTGTCATGAAGGCCAATAGGATTCAATACTTCTCAAACTTTCACACTACCTAGGTGTCTGTAAAATGCAGATTCTGATCCAGCAGGCCTGGGGTGGGAGCTGCGAACCTGCATATTTCACACGCATTCACATGGTGCCCAGCTGCCCGGCCGGCCACACACGTGAGCAGCAGGCTGTCGATGCTCCCCTCTCTCTGCCCCTGCTCCACTATGCAGGCTCCTCATCCTCACCCTGTTCTCCTAACTGGTCTGGCTGCCTCCAGCCTTCCTCAACTCCCTGCTCACTGTCACCAGATGAATCTTCTGAAGTAGAGGAGACAATTCCTGGTGTACAGCCATGAAGAACTACAGGAGTGGCTGCTCTTGCTCGGGGAGGTGAGGGAGGGCAGAGCTGTCTTTTATCTAGCAAACACCTCGGAGGTGGCCTGCTGTGTGGGAGGCCAGTTAATCTGGGCTTATTTTTAAAGAGACCTTAAGTGGTGTGAGGCTTATCAAGAAAGGTAGCTAACTCAGACACGACCTCTCTCCTGTGGAGAATGGTCTCTGGTAGGCTCCTTGCTGGCACTGCTTGCCTGTTGGGAAAAGGGTGAGCAGGTACTGGAAGCCCTGGCCGATCAGCAGTAAGAAGCAGCTGCTCTGGGAAGGAGGCCAGGTGAAAGACCTGACCATGCTGTTGGCTTGTCTCTCAGCTCAAGTTGGAAGAGGAGGAGGGAGGGTTGGTTTAGTCCCTCAGCCTTGTAGAAACAGTGGTCATATCTGTATTCAGACATTTTAAGTCCTGCTTTAAAGAGCTCAAAGCCATCTCTATAATGTGTCTGGAGATCCTCTGGAGAAAAGAGGCAGATGGGTGTTGAAGAGAAAAGAGGAAGATGGGTGTCGATGTCCCAGTTGAGTGCCCCTGGCATTGCCAGGGTCTGGATCCAGCAGGAGGTCCCCTCAACTGGGAGGGCTTGTCCAAAGCATTCTGGCAATGGTCATTCCACCCAGTGAGAAGCTCTATGCTGACTTCCTATAGTTCTAATGCCAAGAAATATCAAATTGAGATTTACTAAACTGTGCAAAGCTGAATGAAGAGCAGTACACCCGGAGAGTCTGGAGTCCGGAGAATCTGCCTCCGGGGGTTGGAGGGGTCAATCTCTAAGTTCAGATTATAAGAGTAGATCCTGAAGAACTTAATTTTCCGGCTGACAGATGAGAAAAATGCAGATGGAAATTCCTACACATAAACTACATTCAAGAGGACACTGGGGTCCCTATTGGGCTGTATGCACTTTTTTGGTCTTTTTTGCATAAAAGAGATGATTGGCTGGTCTGTGAGCTAAACATAAACGTGCACTTGCAGCTGTAGTTACACTTGTTGGGCTGGCAGGAGGAAATTGTATACTGTGCATTAATGAGCAAATAATTAAACAGAGGAAGCTGACTGTTCACCAGTGGTGGCTGTGTTTCCACTTACAGCATAGATGTAAGATAAGGAAATGCTGTACAGCATAAGAGGACCTGGAGTTGATCTACAGCAAATTATTTTATACCTATAGTGGTTCTATAGAATTAAAAAAAAAACCTCACTTTTATAATATTCTTTCATTTATTAGCCTACTTCCCGAAAGTAATGGCAGCAGCTTATAATTAAAAATACATAGATAAACTGGGCAGCTTAACTATAAGATCAGAAACCAGAGAGGAAGTGGAAAGAAAATTCTGCCTAGAACCAATGGTAAGAAGTACTAGGCATTAAATGTAGTTCTCACCCTCTCATTTCTTGCTTTCTCTACCTTCCTATATATATGATTCTGAAAAAGTCAGATTTCCCATGGCTCCTGTGGGTGCCAGGCCTGGCTGTTCCCAAGTATGGCTGTGATCCAGGCTTGTGGCTAGAAATAGGACCCCAGATTTAGAATGTTACAATAGTGTAGTAGGGCGCCTGCATCTAAAATATGTAAACATATTCAGCTTATTGTATCATGCATGTGTGGCTGAATGCCACTGTTGTACTCCGATGTGTGTGGAGCCATGCGGTTGCCTGGAGAGCAGAAGGGGAGCGTAGAAAAGGGGAGCAGAAGAGCAGAAGCCGAAGCCTGCTCCCTGCAATAGACTGCACTCCCTGCAACAGAAGCGCGCTCTCCACGATAAAGTTGGTGCCTGCTGTTTCATTCTCATGTCAGCCTCTTGTGCATTCTTCCAACTGGGCGTCTCACCACCAAAATCTTCCCTTCTTGATCAACTTGGCGCTGACACGTGGCATAGTGGGCAGGATGAGGTGAGTACAACTCGCAGTGCTCCAGACAGTTCCTAGGTAGAGGAGACCCGGGTGGAGGACATGTGGTCCCCCACTTCCCAGTGGTATCCTGTGGCCACGTATCTGGCTATGTGACCACCCTGGAGGATTGGGATGGAGTGAAGCCATGTCTGGAGGACGTCCAGAAAGCCCTGGAAATACTGGAGCCGAATGTCCCAACCACTCACCAGGAGGCAGTGGGTTGGGTGGTTTGGATGTTCCTGGCGGTGCTGCGGCAGGCCAGCCTGGAGGTTCAGGATCAGGCTCAGTGGGTGCAGCAGCTACAATGCCAGGAAGAAGTGCTAGAAAAGTGACTGTTGGTAGTGGAACATATGCTGCAGGGCCCTGATGGGTCGCCGCCCTTGTCCCGGTCTGGGAGCCCACTGGCGACACCGCAACAGGTATGGCTAGTGATACAGCAGCAGGTTGAAGTGGAGCAGCCATTGACACTGGGTCGGCGGGGAGAGGGGCAAGCTGATTGTGCCCCCCAGACTAAAAAGCAAACCACCTTGATCCAGTATACCCCTGTGGAACTCTGAGACCTGACGAAACAGGTACGGCAGAGAGCTGGGGAAATGGTCTGGGTGGCTACTGTGGCTGTGGGATGATGGGGCTGAAGGGACTCAGTTATCTCTGGAAGAGATGGCTCAGCTGGCCTCCATAATGGTGATACCATCCCTCAGGCAACACCTCCAGAATGTGGCGCATAGGGTGCGTGGGGTGCAGGCAATCAATCTCTGATTAACTGGCTCAGGTCCGCTGCACGGACAGTGTGGGCCATCCCAGGGGAGCTACCAGACAGTGAGCAGATGGACCATGTACTTAGATCTGGTCCAGATAATTTGGGAAATGGGCATGCTACAGATGATGTTTCGCGTGCAGTATACAAGCCTGGATGAAGAGGTATTTACGACTCGTATGAAGAACTTGATTTTGACATCTGGCCTGGCCGGTAATTTTGGCACCATGACAGCACTGCTGGCCCCTTACGTGGATAGGCGGATCCACGAGGTGACATCCGCTATGGCTAGGTTGGAGGATGTGGAAGTGAAACGCAAGGCACATTCCACCCAAGTATGCACCATACTGCCCACTGCACTCCCAGACCAGCCAGTGCACGGATGGAGGCATGTCCAAAAAGCGGGAGCAGAGCAGCGCCTAGCCGGATGGGCTGTGAGAGTGAGCCGCAGGCAAATGCAGTTTGATCTCATGGCAGAGCTCGCTGTAGAAAGATTGAGCAGCAACCTAATGAAGATCTATTGGTGCTGTGGAATTAATTGCGCCTTGACCAGCAATTTACCTTATTCCCAGGAAAGCCACAACTCGTGAGGTGTAGCTGGCTGATTATCTCCTTGATTAAGGATTCAGCCCGGGCACCCAGTGGTGGGGCAGCCAGTTGACCTGAGGCTGCGGGAGCTGAATAAGGTTACATTGCCCCTGCATGCTGCCGTGCTGAACATCACATACATCATGGACTGGTTGTCACGAACTTGGATGATACCATTATGTAGTAGACTTGGCAAATGTCTTTTTCTCTAGCTCTACCCTGTGCCATGGTCTCGTGGCTCAAGATTTAGTCGTGTGGAAATAAGCCACCCACAGTGCACTTGTATCATTACATTGATGATATAATGCTAACCTCTGATTCTCTTACAGAGGTAGAAGGGGCCATGATCAGCCTGTGAGAAGCTCCTGCTGACTGGGGTTGGGCAGTCAATGAAGACAAGGTCCAGGGACCTGGGTTCTCTGTTAAATTCTTGGGAGTCATCTGGTCGAGTAAGATAAAAGTAATGCTGGAGGTGGTGATTGATAAGATACAGGCATATCCCCAACCTGAGTCTGTGAAGCAGCTCCAAACCTATTTGAGACTGCTGGGGTTTTGGAGAGTGTCATTCCTCATTTAGCTTCCTTGATGCATCTAGTATGATGGGATGACCAATGAGATTGGACATCTTGCTGGTTTCTTCATATTCAATCTGAAAGTCGTCTTAACAGTTAAAGGAATGGAGCTTGGGTAGGTCTCGGATCTTAGGCGGAAGGTGTAGGTGGAGGGTGCAGGGTTTGGATGGGGCTTGTGGCAGAAGCATGGTTCCCAGAAGGTACTGATAGGCTTCTGGTCTCAATTGTGGAAAAGTGTGGAGACGCGGTATTCTCTGAGAAGCATCTGGCTGCCATATATGCAGCCCTTCTGGCCAGTGAGGCCATCACTGACCCTAATCCTGTAACTGTGCAGTCCTTGTACCCCGTGGAGGAGTGGCTACGATCTTAGGGAAGACTCTGTACAGGAATTGCACAGACTCCTACACTGTCCAAGTAAAGGGATATACCTGGAGAAGGAGGCACAGTTCTCAGTGAGCCCCCAGTCAGGTTGACTGTATCTTCTATTGGGACCAGTGCATTTTCAAGCAGAGATCTTGGTGGAGCCTGCTGAGATGGGAGACATGCCAAGCCTCTATGTAGAGGGTTGGACTCCCATCCCTGAGGATGCCTGGTACACAGAGGGCTTGTACAATAGAACAGGTAATAAAATGATGGGGGCTATCGACGCGGGCACAAGCACAAGTTGCCATGTCACAGTGCCCCTGGTATGCTGAGCAGCACCCAGAGAGACGGCAGGTGAAGAGTACTCCAGGGGTGATACACTGGGGCTAAGCCACTTAGGAATGGCAAGTGGATTGTGGGCCCAATGTAGTGCCCTCCGGGCCAGATCCTATGCTGCGACCCTGGAGGGGTAGAGTGTGGGTCCCAGGTCTGGCTGTGATCCAGGCTTGTGGCTAGAAATAGGACCCCAGATTTAGAATGTTACATTAGTGTAGTAGGGCGCCTGCATCTAAAATATGTAAACATATTCAGCTTATTGTATCATGCATGTGTGGCTGAATGCCACTGTTGTACTCCGATGTGTGTGGAGCCATGCGGTTACCTGGAGAGCAGAAGGGGAGCGTAGAAAAGGGGAGCAGAAGAAGAGCAGAAGCCGAAGCCTGCTCCCTGCAATAGACTGCACTCCCTGCAACAGAACCGCGCTCTCCACGATAAAGTTGGTGCCTGCTGTTTCATTCCCATGTCTGCTCCTCGTGTATTCTTCCAACTGGGCGTCTCACCACTAAAACTGTCCCTTCTTGATCAGCTCAGCACTGACACCCCCAAAAGTGTTATAAGAAATTTCACCAGGAATTCAAAGCTGGAGTCTGGATCAGAGTTTGGTAGCGTTCAGAGGCCAGAGTTATAGCACTCAGAACCATCGTTTTTGGTCTGCCAGCCCCTGCTCTCCTGCCTTCTTTTCCCCCGGAAGGTCACTGTTTACTCCTCCTGTTTGGTCTCGACCCCAAGCCCTGCGAAAGCTGCTATCACATTTCCCACAGTGGGTGGCCAGCAGAGAAGTAGCCTCAGTGAGCCTAGTGAGGCCAGGTACTGCACCTGAGAACAGGTCCTGAGGATAGGCTGGCAACTCGTGCCCACACCTGTCCTCATTCTCCTCTGAATTAGGGATGTGTGACCAACAGCCAGGGAGAAGCCAAAGATGGGGAGAAACAGGAGACTGGAGAATGGCAGGGCCTTACAGGCCATGTTGAATGTGGGACTCCGTTCATGTTTAAAGTAGGGATGTGACCTGGTCAAATTTGATTTTCACGTTCAGGCAACACTGGGCCTCCAGCTGTCATGCTGAATGACAAGCCTAAACACTTAGCCCAGTAGAGAACCATTATGTGTGGAGCTCAGCAGTGGACTATAGCTCAGGTTAAAGGCGACAGGTCCTCCTGCCCCATTTGTGCTGCCTGCCTCACCTGTCTCATCCCCACATCTGTTCTCTGAGCTCCAATCATATTGTAGATCTTTAAGTTCTTCAAAAAGGCTTTGTTCTCTCTCACCTCTGGGCCTTTCCATGACAATTTCTCCTCTTGTGAATATAAATCCACAACCTTCACTTGGCTGATGTCTGCTCCTTCCTTAGAGAACATGTCCCTGACACCTCACCCCAAGTCAGGCCCCCTTTGGCACCTTGCAGTTCCCCTTTGAAATATTCACCTCTCTTGTAAAAAAATGGGTGGGGTGGATATTCCCTATTTTGGGGGCCTAGTAACATATTTTGTGTGTATGGCTACAGTACCCTTGTTTTATATTTGGGTACCATCTTTCCTTCACTCTCAACCTTAGGTAAAGTTGACCCCACCCCTGGGCTCCAAGAACGAAGCATATGACCTAGGCTAGACCAATCAGTATGGTCCATCCCCTTTGGCTTTGAGATGGGACATCACTTGTAAAATTCTTAATCTTTTAGCAGGAAAAGAAATGGGACATCTCTTGCAGAGTTTATCTTTTTAGTAAACCTAGTTTTCTTCCCTCCTTTCTTTGGAAAAAGGCTCACTCCCTCAAATCTTGATAATTGCCCTGGCGACTCAGATCCTCTGGCTATTGATAAGGGTCATCAGCCCATTGTTAAGCAGAAATGATGTTAAGCCAGGCCGAGCCCTTAGAGTCTGGGGAGGGGACTGTAAGCCAAAGGTCTTTCTTTTTACTCTTTAAGAAATGTATTAACCAAGCCTGTTTCCCTTTACTCACTTAATAGGCAAATCAAAAATAGAAATTAATAGCTGTATGATTTAAATAATGAGTTTGTATTTTCTTTTCCTTGTCTAGGGACTAAGGTGGCACTTCATCAGGAAACTCAAGACTCCACCCTAACTAAGGCAAAAGGTGGAAAGGGAAAAGAAACCCATGAAACCCCTATAGTCAGGGACTATGGCCATTCTTAGCAGGAAGCAGATACGGAGGAAGAGACCTCCCTCAACATCCATACTAATAAATAAGAGGGTTCATGGCTCTTAGAAAAGAGATAGGCAGGAAAGTTAGTTAGGGAGTTTTGGGTCTTCCTGCGAAGACACTGAGGCCATCCAATTTTAGAAGGGGTCAGCCCTAATCCACCCACAATTAAGCAAGCCTGAAGGCATTATTTTAATTCACACAAAGAAACCAGTAGGCAGAGATTTAGGTACCAATTTAAGCCAGTCACTTGCACCTGAGCAATGAAGACCCCAATGACCTTCAGCTCACCTGAGTCTCATTATATCACCATTATAATATGATGCATATGCCCGAAAGTTCATTAATATCATTATAACAGACTGAATTCTGGGAACAAACATGCACAGAAAGCAAAACGATGAATCACTGAGTCCTGTCAATCTTAGTTGTCAATCAAGGAAGCCCACTCCTCTAAGAAAAGTAACCACCCATAGCAAAAAAGGGATAAAAACCCTGAAGTCTTTGTTACCAGACCCTTTGAGCCACACTTCTCTCGCTCAGGCCCGCTTCCACGTCTGGAGGTGTATTTTCCCTTCCAATAAAGCTTTTCTTTTCTGCTGTATTTTGGTGTCTTGCTCAATTCTTTGTTCGAGACATCAAGAATCTGGACAATGCACCGGGAGAGGACCCCACTCTCCAGTAACAGCTTCAGTGATTGGTTTAGGAATAGGCAGGTGACCTAAACAAGCTGATTAGGGCCAAAGACACTCAATCCCTAGGAATATGTTTGAGTTTTTGAGATCACTGACTCACTCACTTTCATTGACCTAAGGTGGTGATGATGATATGAACCTGAGATTTGCCTGAGCCACCATTTGTAGTGTTAAAGAGAAAACCACAAGCCCAATATGGAGTCATTTGTGCTAAAGTTCATGTCCTAATTGCAGTTTTGAACTTCTCCAGAAATGTGATGTTAACCAACCAGTTTGGAGTTTTCTGGTCAACGCCAATGAGGTGTTTCAATCTGTCGCATGAGCCTTTGCCATTCCCGCCAAAGGAAGAGAGGCAGTCTGCAGGATAAAACCCTTGCATTCTCTATCCCCACAAAGAAGCTGTCCTGGCCTAAAAATAATCCTTTCTTTTCTTTTGCTAATAACTCCATGGCTCTAACCTTCTTCCTATAAAAACATTCCATTTTGTACAACCCCTCGTAGCACCCTTCTGGTTGTTAGATGGGATGCTGCTCAATTCATGAATCACTTCATAAAGCCATTAGATCTTCACATTTACTTGGTTGATTTTTTTTTTTTAACAGATTTCACGATAGTGTTGGGACCCAAGCAAACTTCTGATGGTATTCAGAGACAATGAGAAACACAGGTGTGGCTCCCACAAACTTCATTTTGAGCTCACTGTCTTCTGCATTATTTCTGAGAGCTGTTGGTAAATCCCTCTCCCTGTTTCAATTCTGCTCTCTCTGAGTTCAAGCTGCTGATCTAAATGGCTTTCCATTACAGGACAAGTCCATTTGAGCTGGCAGATGGTTATACCCAGAGCCAAGCCTCTAGCCTTTAAGACTGCAATTCCCCACACTTCCCCCTCACCCCCCGTGAAAAACTCCAGCCCTTAACTCTATCCCTGCATTCTACATTGAGAAGAGAGGAAAGTTGTCTACAATTCCCCACTTGTGTTGAATCAGCTCCCAGATTCCACATTAGGACCTGCTGGTGGCAGCTATAGTTCTCCATTTTGTTTGGACTGTCAGTGAGCAGTCCTCATTCCTTGGGTTTGCTGGCTCCATCCTTTCCTCAATCCAAATTTCCATGGGAATTGTTTGTGGTTATTGGCCAGGACTGGATTGGGTTCAGTGGGAGGCCTCAGGTGAATATTAAGAAATGAGATCCTTTATATTCAAAGAATTGAGCATGCCACCTTCTGGCAGATCTGCTTATTATATGTTGAAGAACTGTAGATATTTGAAGCTATAGGTATTTGCAAAGGAGGCAAAATTTTGCTGGAGACAGCCTAGAGTTGCAATGGTCATTGTGAAGAGTGTTCCAGTTAGACAAAATCATTTAAAAAGTGCACTTGAAAGTAAGGGTTCCCAAATTGAGCAACAGAATGAGATACTTATTTTAATTGGCATGCAGATGCTTACAAAAGCTTTTAAAATTCCAAAGTAGCTTCATTGAAAGATTCATTGACAAAAGGCTAATGAAAAATTAGAGATAAAAGGTACCTAAAACAAAAGCCTGACTGATGTGACTCCTATTGCTTTCTTCTATCCTTTAAGCACTCATTCTAGTAATCCTCTGTGTGAACTGCTTGTCCACTCTGAAGAGACTATTAATTAGCACTTAAAACTACCCGAGATTACCAAGGATCACAGTTAAGGAATTGCCTAACCCTAGTGAGGAACCCCCAAAGATTTTTGTTTTTGTTTTTAAAGAATTCAGAGTTATTATTGGGTCCTAAGGCCCCTGGGCTGCCAGATCTTTAACAGCTTGTGTACATTTTGGTAGGACTTGGGGAAGCCCAAAAATAGATGCAGAAAATTTCATGGCAAAACCCTGAGGATGAGATTTGAGATCCTCTATTAGAAAGGACTCACAAATTAACAATTGATCTTTTATAAGTCAGAGGCTGGGAGGCCACAGGCCTGACTGAACTCCTGACTACTGCCGAGCATTTTGAAGTGCCCTGGAGCAAGATTACGAACAAAATATGCCAAACTAATAGCTTTACAGCTACAACAGCTTCAGGATCCGAGACACAAAGCTGGGCCTTCCCCAATACGCCCTTCTAGGGGGTCATCATCAAAACATTGGCCCAGAAATTGATATCTCAACTGCAATCAACTGGGACAATGGAAAGAAAAAAATGTATCCTCAGAAGCCCTTGTTAATTATTCAACTTCAAGTTAAATGCCACCCCTCACCCCCACCCCAATGTGAGCCTCTCCCAAAAGTGACGGAACTCTGAGGGATTTCCTGGTAAACTGCTATGTTATTTCCTTAAATAGTCAGGAGAAAGTAATATTAATGGGGCTATTCAATAGTGCCAGAAATATTTACTATTTGTTCTGACTGAACCCCGACAGGATATTTGAAAGGCTTTAATAACTTTATGATCAGAAATTTGGCCAAATTGTGAGCTGATATGTAGAGACTGATCAGAATTTTTTAGGCCTTCTCCTCTAAGCTAAATGTGCCCAGAGGGAAAGAAACATTCCACAATGAGTGAGTGGGGTATGTCAGTCCTTTTTGTCATTCCCCCAAACCCACCTATTCATCTCAAAATACTTGTAGATATTGAAACAGTGAAACAAAATTGTCCTGCAAATATGCCCTCCAAACTTCAACCTGGAGAAACTTTGGATACCTTCTCTGTGCCTCTGTGATACAAATTTTTTACTTCATCTTCTCTAGGACCTAAGAGCTATTCTTTGAAATACAAATGTTTATCACAGGAAGGGAAGAAAAAAAAAGGAAATATTGAGAAATTGGGCAAATGAAAAATTTTAAGGGTCTTTTCTACAAATATTAGTAACTATAAGGTCTCTGAGTCTGTCTGTATGTGTCCTATACGGGTACTTGTAAATGTATAATGTTTCTACTTCTGGATGGTATTGCCAAAAGAGCTCTGTTTAATTGAGTTGAGTGTCAAATGCTGTGAGGACTGGGTATTCTAAATTTCAGAAATATAAAAACTAACCAAAATATTTTTTTCAAGTTCACATGATCTAAGATAATCTTTAGTGAATAAAAGCTAGTTTAAATTTGTCAGATTAATTAAAATAGATATATCTTTAGAGTTATAAACATTGAATATAATGCAGATAAACAACTTTATTCTGCCTGGGTTTTCTAGTCAAATGAGTTCGTATTATCTCGAGATGTTACAAACTTTGTTGGTAAGAAAATAACTTGGTACTGAGGCAGTACAGCTAGTGCAGGGACACACCCCTCTCCTTCTAGGATATGGCTACCAAAAATTTTCATTTCTTCAGAAGTCCCTGTCTTAGCCCCAGCAGCGGGGATAAGCCAAAAACTGGTCTTTTCCAGCTTAGACGCCATCTTTGGCTAAGGCATGAGCCTTGGCTAATTATAATGTCATTATAATCTCATCCGGATTGGAAATACTATGACTCCCATCATGCACCTGACACCATGACAGTTCCGGAAACACCATGTGAGGAAAGAAAAAGCTCCTTGCCTATTCTGAGGAGACAACAAGGCTACGTCAGCACCACATTTTCCAGAGCTCTGCCTCTAGTTATAACAAAAAGTTCATAACCAGCCATCTTGGGCAATTCTCTCTCGCATGCACTCTCTCTCGAGTTCACCCTCACTCCCCAACCTTGAGTGTGTACTTTTGTTTTAATAAATCTTGTGCATTTCTGTTTGCTGTTTGTCTTGCCTTTGAATTCTTTCTCGTGGAATAAGACCAAGAGTCCCTAGCTTTCTGGCAACAGTATGATGACATTTTCGTAAGTAATCTAAATGTAATTGTTAAGAGCATGTAAATTAAATAGATGTAAGTAGGATACAAAGTTTTTTGGTGTATTTTTCAAATAAGTTTCCAAAATCTTTTTGGTAACCTGAATCCTTAAAGTCTTGCTAACTTAAGTTAAATGATGATAATTTATTAAATATCTTGATTGTTTCTAAATAAGAAAAAAATACTGAAACATTAATTATCGAACATAAGTTTATTTACTTTGGCTTCCTATTGAAGAAAAGCTAAAGATAAATTTGGGCCTATATTAGTAAACATGTCTCATGTCTGAGAAATTTACTATAAGAAAGGATGTTTCCAAAAATTATGAAAAGTATTTATACATTTTCCGAGCCACAGAACACTAACATTAAAAGACAGTTCTAATGATTTATTTAATAGTTTTGCTAGAGATTAAGGTTTTTAAAGGTTAAAAATTCTAATACATGTAATTGAAACTACTGGAAATAATAAAGGGGCAACTGAATGCAAGAAAAGTAGCATGTGTTTCTGGTATGAGGAATAAATATGCATTTTGTTAAGGGAAATGAGAGTAATTTTGTCTAAGCTAGAACTTCTGGTTATGAAGGACAAATTAAATATATTAAAAAAAGTTGAAGAGAGGGAAAGAATTTTACCTTGTGTAATTAAGCTGGCTAAAAATTGAATTGTTACTATAAGGGTTTTAAAAATTAAGCTTATTGTAAAATCAATGGTGTACTTATGTAAAACCAAAACTTAATTTTCTGAAAGGTTTTTCTTTCTGAGTAAACTGCCAAGAAAGTAGATTGTGTTTTATCAAAGTTTTTCATTTTATGTTGTTTTAATCAGGTCTTTAATTACTTAAGAAAACTGAATCTTCTCAATAGTAAGATTGTATTTGTCTTTGAAATATTTTATTTGTATTTGAAATATTTTCTGTATTTGTCTTTGAAATATTTTATTGTCACTTTGACCAAATAGATAATTAAGTATTATTTCATAATAATCTGTGATCCTACTTAGGCAAATGTCCAAATATTAAAATTTCTTGTTTGTCAAGGTATGTTATGTGTTCCATAAATTATGTTTAATTCCTGGAAGTCTGATATGTCTTGGTCTGAGATATTGTCTGTCATCAGGACTGAACCTGAGGATCAGGAAAATGCCCTCACATGCCAAGATAGCAAAAACAAAATCTATCAAGATTGTAGCACATGTGGATGAAGTGTGTTCTGCTTCTGGAAAAATATGACTCTTTATTGCAAGATTTTTTGCCATCCTGTTGTCTTTGTAACATGGCAATAGTTAGCTCCTAAATCAGAGAAATTAAGAGGGGTAAAGAGTGGCTATAAATTAAACAAATAGTTGAGGCTATGAGAAACCCAAGATAGCTGTGTGGTTCTTCAAGGCTCTCTGGCAAAACCCATTTTTCAGGTTTTTGCAATTGTTCACCCAGCATTTAAGAAAAACTTAAATCCCCTGAGGCCTCAGATCTTCTTCCTTTGAACACCTGCAATTAAGGTGTTGGACTTCACTCAACTGCCACTTAGTATGGGTTATCAATATATTCTTGTGTGTATGTTTTCTGGATGGGTTGAAGCCTTCTTCCACAAGGCTGGTGCCCTCACAGTGGCAAATAAACTGTCAGAAAATGTATTTTCACTCCACATGAGATAGTCACTGGTAGGCCTGTGTCTATCGGTATATAACCTTCTACTGATCCCTTGTTGTGTCAGCCTCATATGAACAGCTACTGTAAGTCTTTAATGTCTTATGCTCAAGCCTATCATTAACAGGTTAAGGACACTTTCTCAGACTCCAATTCAAGGGATCCTATTGGTTATAGTCTAGAGCATTGTGACTGGCTATTCTGGAAGTGTCATCAGAGGACAGCCCATAAGCTCTGTTGAAAGGGACTTCACAAAATACTCCTGACCACTGACACTGCTGCAAAACTAGAAGGCATGAGCCTTGAAATCATGTCTCACAGCTAAAGCAGGCTCCATCTGACATGTGACACTGTACAAATGCTAGAGACATTCAAATCAAATTGACTAGTAAGAGTAGTAGCTAACTGATGAAGACCACGTCCACTCAAGATGCAGAATCAAGACTTCCTATTTTAGCTATATATGAAACCCTTTCTTCTTTTCTTTCTTTCCTTTCCTCTGGCATTGGCCTGGAAAGATAATGCCATCATTCATATCTTCCAGGCCATTGCTAAGGGGTGAGGTAACCCTTGGAACTTAACTTTTTTATTTCAGGCTAGGAGAAAACCTAACTGACCCCTGGCTTGAAAATGCCCTGACAGAATTTATCTTTGTGGTGGTTATCATTCTCCTTGGGCCTATGAATGCCTAGATGGCTGGTACCAAGCTAGACAATACCTTTTAGATTATCTAACTGCCCCTAACTGTTCAAGAAAGAACTTACCAGGAGGCGTTCATGATTCGGGAATCACTTTCTTTGGCAGGGCCACATTTTACTGGTTAGGAATAGATTCAAATGGGAATATGATAAAAAATCTCTCCTTAGCTCTTGGAGACATTTCAAATTCTGTTGCTGAGGCATTAGCTGCCCAGAAAAGATCCTTAGATTCTCTGGTCAAAGTTGTTCTTGATAACAAAATAGCTCTTGATTATCTTTTAGCTGAATAAGAAGGTATCTGTGCAGTGGCCAACATCATCTGCTGTACCTGCATCAACATCTTCAGGGAAGTTGAAACTCAGTTACGTAAGATTACTGAGCAAACCATTTGGCTTAAAAGGGTGACTCCTTCAATGGGGTCTTTCTTTGATTGGTTTGGATTTTGGGGATTGTGGCTCTGAAGTGCACTCAAAACATTGGGAATTATTATGCTTATAGTTGTAAGAATCTCCCTAGCTTTATATTCTCTCAAGGCTTTAAATGCATGGTTGTAGCTACTAACTGCCAAGCAAATAATTTCCCTAAGACTGGGACATCAAAAGGGAATGAAGAGAATGACCCATTTAAGGATTATAAATCTAGAACCGTGACCTGTGACTGTCACAGAGATTAATCAAAAATGTCATGCCACACCAAGGAGCAAGAGCTTCAGAGTGGTAGCTGAGAGTGATGCTAATGCCTTAATTTCTGTTCACATCTCTTAGTTAAGCTGAGAGTTTGATCAAAAGAGGAGAACTGATAAAGGGAAAACCACAGGCCCAGTATGGCATCAGTTGTGCTAAAGCCCATGACCTAACTGCAGTTTTGACCTTCACTAGAAATGTGACCTTAACCAACCAGTCTGGAATTTTCTGGTCAACACCAGTGAGGTGTTCAATCTGTCAGGTGGGCCCTCTCCATCTCTACCCACCCCACCCCCTAGAGAAAGAAGAGATAATCTGCATGACAAAACCTCTGACTTCCCCCGCAAAAGCAGCTGTCCTGGCCTAAAAAGAATCCTTTCTTTTCTTTTGCTAATAGCTCCCTTGCCCCACCTTCTTCCTATAAAAGCCTTCCATTTTGTACAACCCCTCAGTACACCCTCCTCATTGTTAGATGGGACCCTACCCGATTCATGAATCATTGAATAAAGTCAATTAGATCTTCGCATTTACTTGTTTGAATTTTGTTGAGAATTTTGTTGAGAATTGAGCAAAACCAGTGGGAGCAGAGCCAAGAGATGGCTCCTAGTGACATCATTTACGTTCTGAATCACGCTTTATGTAAAGTCAACTCTATCCTTGCACATTTCAGTTACAAGAGAGAGCCCTTTTAAAACAGAGACCTATTTTGGTTGGATTTGCTGTCAGCTTCAATTGAAATAGTCTAAATGATAGCCTTGGCCTATGCTGGCTTCCTTTTGCTGTGAAAGCAGGGACTATATCTGTTCTCAGGGTCTGGCTTAGTGCCTGGCCCATAGGAATGTTCAGCAAATGAATCAACCAATGACAAGAGGGGTCTCAGAACTTATCCAAACCCATGACTTCTTTTGAGGAAATGAGGCAGCGGGTTGTGGTTCTTTCTGGGTGATGATCTCGTTAGAGTCCCACTGGAACCAATTTTCTATAGAGCAGGGAACTCAACTAAAAGAGGGCAGACACTTACAAATTGTGACAAAGGGGCCCTGGGAAAGATATGTTGCTCAATGAGATTTTCAGAGTCTCTGAAGTTCTACTGTTAGTAGGATTCCTTTGGCTTATGGTTCTGACAACTCTTAAGAATTCTCTATAAATATATATCTGTGTCTCCTTAGATGAGTATAAAGAAACTCTGAAAATATACACAAGAAACTAATAAAAATGGTTACTTGCAGAGAGTTGGGATGGAAATTGGCTCAAAGGAAAGCATACAGATGTAGGAATGACTATTTATAGATTGTTTCAATTTTGAGCAGTATGAATGTATTGAGTTTTAAAAAAATTAAGTTAAAAAAATATCCATGAGAGTGCAGAACCACTAGGAGCCATTATCAGCTCTTGACAGCTGTCATGGGGTGGGGGTGGGCATTTATCCGTTGTTTCTCAGCTGAGGGAGCTGGTTTCAGTAGGGGAGGCCCTGATAGACTGAACAGGAATAGTTTGCCTTGGTTGAAGGAAGAAGAGTGAAAAGAGGGATGAAGAATCCAGAGGACTATCTGGAGAGGTCTGTCCTGGGCAGGTAACACACTTGACAAGTTGAGAGGGAGAAGAATTAGGCCAAAAGGAAGAGCAGGGCATCAAAGATACTCTTGCCCGGGGACCCACCTGTCCCTGGCTGGACTTGATAATTTCCAAGACTCTGCTTATCTAAAAGAGTTCTGACACCAAATATCTGTGTGTCTGTAGGCATGGACATTCTGAGCCCGTTAATTCATCTGTAAAACAAAGGGTCTGGATTAACGATCTAGTCCAAAGTCTTTTCCTGTTCTGATGCTCTCATTTTAAGATGCGGTCCTCCCTCCTGTAACCCCCTGTCCTAAAGCCTGTTCCTGTCCAGAAAAGATACAAGTGGTAACCAGGGAAAAACACATGTATCTTCACGGTAGGCCAATCTTAAACACCGAAGAGAGTTTTAGAGTCAGAGCATCCATCAAGGGTGTTTAAAGTTCCTTCCTGTGTTTAAATGTTGCTCATTGAGGTTGAGTGGAAGAGCAGGTGATGAATTGACTGACTATCCTCGCTCACCCTGGACCCGCTGGGGCTCCCTTGTAGAACCTCTCATGCCTTCCTGATGCAGCACATTCCCTCACTGGCCAATAAACTTCTTCAGAGCTGAAAACCTGTGCCATGACTCTGACCGTAAAGGCTGCTGCCCCTCACCTCTGAGAGACCACCTGAGAGAACAGGGAAGGCTCTTACCCTGGGAAAGCAGTGGTGGCAATTGCTGATGTTGTCAGTCAGCATCTGGGGATGACTAGAACACAGGCCTGGTGCAGGGTGACGGTGGGGCACCCGGGCTGGACAGTGGGGCTGGAGGATGAGTGTGGAGCCTCTGGCACAGGGTCTGCTAAGGGGGCGGGAAGACAAGAGGCCCCGTGGTAACATTCAAGGGCTCAGGCTTAGATTTTGATATTACAGCAAACAAGACAGAGATACAGTGATAGGTATGAAAGGTATTCATCATATCATCCAAAACTCTCAGCTCCTGGCATCTAGCTCTCACAGTAGGGCAAGAACAGCAGCAGTTGCACAGAGGTGGAGAAAAGAGTAGGGGTAAAGGTATCACTCAAGCCCTGTAAAACCACTCCTTATAATGTACCATAAAGAAAAAAAATTAGACATACAGTTTATATATTACATGATATATGGAATTAAATTCTGTAATTATCTTTTTTTGGTAATTATCTTATTATATGACTTGTACTTTTGTGTTAATATAGTAATTTGCTCAGTATAATACAGATGCTCCTCGACTTATGATGGAGTTATGTCCCAATAAATTCATTATAAGTTGAAAATATCATAAGTTGAAAATGCATTTAACACAACCTACTGAACATCATAGCTTAGCCTAGCCTACCTTATACGTACTCAGAACACTTACATTCGCCTACAGTTGGGCAAAATCATCTAACACAATGGATACACTGTAGAGCAGGGGTCCCATCCCCGGGCTGCAGACCGGTACCGGTCTGTGGCCTGTTAGGAACTGGGTCGCACAGCAGGAGGTGAGCGGCAGGTGGTGAGTGAGTGAAGCTTCATCTGTATTTGCAGGTACTCCCCAGTGTTAGCATCACTGCCTCAGCTCCACCTCAGATCATCAGGCCTTAGATTCTCATAGGAACACTGGTCCCTAGTGCCAAAAAGGTTGGGGACCGCTGTTGTAGAGTATTGGTTGTTTACTTTCGTGATCATGAGCCTGACTATGCGCTGAGGCTCTCTGCCACTGCCCAGCATCATGCGAGTATTCTACTGCATGTTGGTAGCCTGAGGAAAGATCAAATTCAAAATTTGAAGTACAGTTTTTATTGAATATATATCACTTTTGAACTATTGTAAAGTTGAAAAATCGTAAGTCAAACCATTGTAAGTTGGGTACCATCTGTACGTTAAATGATGTCAGAACTTTTGTGATTGTGTTTTGAGCCTTCATTTTATAACTGGGAGTCACAGTACATGCAGGCAGATCAGGTTCTTCCTTGGGAAGCTCTGGGGAGATGGCTGGCCCCAGAGGGCCCTCCTCTGCGGGTGATGGGCTGGAGGTTGCCCAGGCTGTCAACAGGGAGTCGGAATAGCAGAAGAGCTGACTCAGGTGTTTTCTGGCATTCTGAGCACAGGGCTTTGGCATCCACTTTACCTCTATCGCCTGCCCCAGGTGAGGAAAGTACCACTGTAGTCAGGTGCCTTCCATGTGCTGGAGCTTCTGTACTGGGAGCTCCATGGCCCAATAATCAGGTGTTTGGGACTCTCTTCCTAGGGGTCATAATAATTCACACCTATCTTTCTTTGGAATATGACTTTGGCTCCTCTTTACATTTCTCAAAGATTCTTCTTTTCCATATTTCTCCTGACCTCCTCCCATTCTCAATCCCCAATAGGAACCTCTCAACAAACTCACGTTCTCACTCCTTCCCTATCCCATGTCCCATCCCCCTTCTTCCATGAAGCCTTTGGCAGAAGTATTTACTGATTTACAGGTTATGGCTTCCAAGCTTGTCAGCAGCCTCGTGGTGCCAAAAGAAAGGGAATGGGGCTTAAACGTCTTAAGCCAGGACAGGGACAGATGTGGAGAGAGCCAGAGGACCAGCAGGATGTTTGATTTTCTTTTTATTTTCCTTTTTTAGTTTTGTGATCTTCAGAAGCTACTCAGGCAATATGACCTTAGACTTCCACTACTATTTATCTACAATTTGAGTTACATTATATGAGAAGGGAAATTGGTAAATGAAATGAGTTTGGACTTTGAATTTGGGTTGAAATCTCAGTTTAAAAATTAGCTGAATGGATAATTTTCTGGAGAAAAATAACTCTTAAATTTGACCCAAGAAGCGATAAAAATATGTATGAACCAGTATTTTATCCTATTCTCTGTACTTTCCTGTATGTTTGAAATATTTCCTAATAATATATAGTTTAGAAAGCAAATAATGCTCAAAAAGTATACTTATTCCATTGCTTTAGAGAAAAAGCTAGTCACTTTCATCCATAGTTGGTACTAATATAAATTGATACAATCTTGTAAAAGGATAATTTTGCAATATCATCTAAATTAAAAATGTACATATTCTAAGGTAAAGCATAATATTATTATTACTTTTATAACAGTTTTATAATATTTTTACAAGTAATAATGTTATTATTACTTTTTTGGTTTAAAACAACTACCATTTCATTACATCTTACAATTTTATGGACTAGAAATTCGGATAGGGCTCATCTGGAGCAATTCTGCTCCATGCCAACTGAGGTCACTCAGTTGGATAGTGGATGGGCTGATCCGGAGGGTCCAAGACGGCTTCACTGAGTTGGAAAGGCTGGGCTCCACTGGCACCAGAGTGCCTATGTGCAGCCTTTGGCACGTGCCAACTTATCCATCTGAGATAAGTTGGAATTGTTACATGATGGATTACATACATGGTCTGGCTGCTCAAAATAGACCAGCAGTAAAGAAATGCATAATCTGGTCAGCAATCCCATAACAGAAAAATACTGAAACAGAAATCTCCATAAACAGAAGAATAGTTACATAAATTATGGAACATCCATATCATGGAATACCACAAGCCATTACATATAAGATAAATCTATGTATACTGGTTTGGAAAGATGTCTATGATATACTATTTGGTAAAAAAAAGCAAATGGTATAATAATATATACCAGATTTTTGCCTTTATTAAGAAAAAATTTTCAGTAAATATCTCTACCATCCATCCATCTATCCATCCATCCATCCATCCATCCATCCATCCATCCATCCAGAAGTCCAAAAGGAATAGCACCAAATGAACACTGTTTACTTCTTGGGATAGTGGAGGAATTTTTGCCTTTTTATATATTGTATTTCAATGAACAAAAAAATGAGAGTATAACGTTTTTGATTTTCTTTTCTGTACGTTAAAAAATAAACCACCTTAAAAACAAAACCAAATCACTGCATTCAGGGAATATTTGTGCTGAACTATCATGCTCAAAGGTCCTGAAGATATGGTTTCCTGGTCTCAGAAAGCCTGTCAGCATAAACTTGCTTACCCTTACGATTTATTTCTTCAGTCACCTCTGCAAGCCTGTCACTTTGATTTTCCATCTTTTGCTGTAGGAACCATTTCATTGCTCCTCTTTCACTTTAGACCCCTGAAGTACGTAAGGAGTCAATTTTTGTGCATCAGTTAAAATTTTCCAATTTCCTTCCTGGGGTAGGTCCACAAGCTCGAAATGACAAGTGCTTCTGCATAAACTTCTGGGGTTAAGACTGATCATGTTTGGGGACTGTCCTTTTCTCCTAAAAATAAAGACAGCTGGTTTAGGGAGAATTTCTATTTTCAGCCAGAGAAAAACATTTAATGCCACTACTGCGGGGTATAGTTAACAACAGCAGGCAGATTTTGATGAAAAACAAAATGGATAATATTTTAGAGAAGCATTCTGGGTGCTTTTCCAATAGACCAAAAAGCCCATTGAAAAAAAATAAACAAAATCGGGTCCTCAGTGCACGCCTGCCCCCTATGGGCTAGATTCTTAATTTATTAGTTTCACCAAGTATGTAGGGCTCAGAATGATGGGTCTTAAAATCCCCAAGTCCCTTGGAGCCAAATATGTCCCTTCTTTTCCCAATGTAACTAGCTACATTGGGGAAGTAAAGGCTTTTTCAGGACCTCCTTCCTTTGCTGGGTCCCTCAGGCCTCAGCGATGGCCAGAGTTGGGCTCAGAATGTGACTTGATGATTCAACAGCGGACCTGGAAGTATAATAATTTTAGATGATAAAAGGGGAAGTTTAAGCTTTCCTTTCATCCTTCTGGAAGCAGTGTATGTTTCTAGCAAAAGTATTGACACACAGGCTAGCAGTTTCCATTTTAGCCACATTATAATCAATGATGAGCAAAGGGGATGTCTGTTCAGTGCTGAATTTCACTAGGTTGTGAAATAACCTAAATGTACCAGCTCTGCTTGTAGATGTTTGTATTTTGATGTTTGGTACTGAACAGAATCAAAGATGCTTAACATAAAAGACCCATAATTACAACTCCTTAGGAAATAGTCAATCCTCCTGGATGATGACTAGTGCCCTTGGGCCCTACTGACACAAACCCAACCCAGCACCTGTGCTTTGAAGCTTCCTTTAAATGGATCACTTTGGGTCATCTGCTATAAGAGGAAGCTTGGCGGCACTAACACATGTTGAAGACAAAATAGAAAGAATGCTGAAGAGGAAACCTATCGAGAAAGTTGTCTTTAATGTATGCATTTTTATATTGACAGAGATCATAGCAAAAAGAATTCACACTTGCCAGGCACCATGCTAAATGCTTTACATGGATTATTCTATTCACTTCCTCCAGCAATTCTGTGAGGTAAGCATTCTTATAATCTCTGTTCCACTGGTGGGGAAGAAGAGGCTCTAGGAGGACGTGACCTATAGAACGTCACCTCTTTTAAGTTGTAGAGTCAGGATTCAAATCCTGGCAGCCTAACACCAGCCTGTGCTCCTAAGCTCACCCATGACAGACAGCTCATTAACAGGGCAAAGGGGAGAAGGAACACGGAGCTCCTTTGTTGAGCTTTGTGAGTACGCACATCACCTATGCCTTTACAAGTCGGGCTATACACATCTTTTCCTTCTCATTCCTTGGGTTTATCACTGGACCTGGAATAGCTCAGAATAAATTTGTGCTGGTAATGAAATACCTAAAGGTCTTCCATAAAAAGTGAGTGGAAAAAAGCCTAAGTGGTCTTTAGTGCATAGTCAGCTGCAGAGGAAAATCAAAGCCAGAGAGAAGAGACTTGGAAGGCATTTTCTGGGATATGCCTCAATCCACTGGAAAATCTCTTAATCTTCCATCCCTCAAGAAAAATGTAAAAATAAAGCATTATATTCTTTGAGAGTAAATCTTTTGTAATTTTTCTTATACATCTTCTGGATATTTTTAAAAATCCCGAATAGAAGAACTTACATTGGTTTCTAAGTTATGTAAAGTTTCTCTATTAACTGAAAAATTTTTCTATCTACTTTTTAGAATACTGCTTTCTACTTGATATAAGTGTTGCTCTTTGCAATTAAAGATGGTGCCAGTGACTCACTTTCTGAAGGCCACATGCTCTGAAATGCTTCTGCTAGTGGAGAATTTGCACTATCCACATTTGGGAGGTTGTTATTCTTTTCCATGTAAGGTGAAAGGCTATTATGGAACTCAAATCTTGAACTTGATATTGATGCCTTGCTGTTTCTAGGGACTAAGAGAAACACTGATGACAGTACACTCTGAACCCTAAATGATATAATTATTCTGTAATGATTATGTCATGAAAAGAGATTCATGCAAGTTTAATCCTAAAAGGGACATTAGAAATCACTTAGTATTAAACTTCATATTTTTATACTGGCAGTGAAAGCTCTTGGCAAAAAAATTTTTTTTTAACAGGTGAGAATACTAAAGTCCAAGGAAGAATGTGACATGCCCAAGGTCATATGGCTTCACAGTGGAATAACTGGGAGAATTTTTTTAAAATACTGATTCTTGGGCCTCAATGCAGACAAATTAATCAGAATTTCTGGGCCCCTGGGCCTGAACACTGGCACTTTTTAAAGCTTCCGAGGTATCTCAATCTGAAGCTGGAGTTGAAAACCACTGATCTAGACAGGAACCCAGGTCCTAACCTTGTTCCAGGGTCATCAAATTCACAGTCGTTTTCATTCCTCATCCCCGACCCCATGGCAGACTTGACTAACAGATTGTGGAACTCCTTCCTGCTGTGCCTAACCTGGTCTCCTTCTCATATTTTTCCTGGAAGCTACCACCTGTCCATCAGCATTGAGAGGCAATCTGAAACCTAGCTACACCTGTGCACTGTATCGTGCTTCTTCTAAAAAAGGCATTGAAAATATCTGAAAGTATTATTTTGGTAAAACTGGGGTTGTATATTCTCTCAGTCTGGTGTATTTATTAGTCCACCAGGGTTCTACTGGGGAATACGGGGTGAAAGCCCTGGGTTACTCAACTGAGCAGCTCTAGCTCATCTTGCAGAAAGCAACTTCTCCTTTCCCTTGCAGAGTTGAGTTGATTTAGGTTTGAATCCCATTCTGCTATTTACAACCCTGGTGACTTTAGGCAAATTCCTCATGCCTCAGTTTCCTCATCCATAAATAATAATGAAACTATTTTATGGGTCCACCTTTCTTGTCTCTCTTCTGGTATGGACCTCTAGCAAAACTGATGTCTGGACCCACAGTCTATTCTAATCTTCCTTATCTGTCTCTTTTCACTTCCCTGATAACAAATTGTTCTGATGAATAGATACTTGATAAGAAGGAGTCAGTCCTTAGGCCTCACTTGCTAGTATTTGGAGTACCTGTAAATGCCTTCTGAAGACAATGACTACATTCCAACACATTTAGGTTTGCTTAGAAGAGGAGAGATGCATAGGCAGAAGCTGAAAAGATACTGTAAAAGGCCCAGAATGCCTTGATGATGATTGATTAGGTTTAAATCAGACAGGAAAAGGCTAGCGTGAACCAGTTTTTGTTTTGTTGTTTTTGAAAGTTGTAGTTTCAACTTTAATATAAAGATAAAGCTGGCCATGTTTACATTTACTAGTTATAAAATCAAAACAATAGCATAGCTGCTTTTCTCTAAGGAAGTTTAGGGAACGAAAAAATAAATGTGGTGAAATGCTTTGCTATAAGAAACATGCTACAATTTTACTTTAGACAGCACTACTTTCAGAAGGAAAAATAAGAACATATATAAGCACATATTCTGAACACTATGCTAGTCACTTTTCATGTTATATAATTTAATCTTACAACAAGCTCAAGAAGAGACGTCACCATTATTCATATAGATGAGGCAAATGAAGCCGAAAAAGTTAAGTAACTTCCTAAGGGATGTGACTGTCAACTCTGATTTTGTAACACTTCATATTGTCTCCCATTATCTCAAGGCATTTGGGGAAAGTCTGAAAACAAATTTATTTATTAACCACATGTATATCTATATATCCCATGTAATCTTTTAAAATAGGGCACAAAATGGCATCAAAACCCCAAATACATATAAGATATTAAATCTCTAAAGAGACTGTATATTTTGAATTTTTTCTTCCATTCATGAACTATTTTAAATAATATGCAAGGCTGGTTACTAGGGGTGGTATGTTAGCTGATAGAGATTTTGTTAAAACAGAACAATTGAGAAAAAGCAGCATTTGAAAGTTACTGCTAAGCAGCACTGTACTTATTGAATACAAAGACCTCTTCGGTTCACATTTTTAAATATCGGATCAGTAAGAAGAGGGAAAACAATTTAAAATCATAGTCTGATGCCATTTTCTTTGGCCCAAGAAGAACTTCGGCTAAGCTTACTGACATCAACATACAAGATCAGCATAGCTTGTTCTGCTGGCACTCAGACCTGCTCCTTTAAATACCCACATTGTGCTACACATGCATGTACACACACACTGCGTGCACACACACGCAAACTTATGACATGCTTCTCCACCCCAATGTAAATAAGTAAATTCTCTATTCAACTAGATGGTTGGAAACTTCTGTTGATATTTTAAAATAAATTATAAAAAATATTTCAAATTAATCCCAATATGAATATTTTACTATACAATAAAAGTAACTAAATACAGAGTAAAGCTATTAGTTATTCATTTCTAAGTAGGATAAGGGTTGGAAAGTATAATACAGTTCAAATAAAGCAGTTATCTAGCTTGGCAAAAAACAGGTAGTGCTAAAAGTAGAAAATTATTATAAATGTTAAAAACAAATAGATAAAACATCTTGAAAATTTTAGATTTTATACTTTAAAATTATAGTTTATTAGAAACTGCTTTTCTTCTGCACTAATACTAAAATAGTTGCATTTTGGCTTAAATTATAACTGATAATAATCCATTTGGATATAAACATGATATTTATTCTATATTTTAGATTAAAAATTGTACAATATTAGAAAGCTTATAAAGTAAATTGCCAACAAAAATGTGAACTCATACAAACATTCTGACATTGGGGAATTATTATAATTACTGTTATGGAATGCCAAACATTGGCAATGTATCCAAGTTTTAGGTAGCTATGATGAATGAAAAAAAAAATTTTTTCAAATTAATGATTTAGTAAATTTATAAGAATAAAAAGAAAACATCACCATTATGACTAATGTGCCAAGTTCTGAATGTGTGGATCTTGTTGCTGTACTACTTTTTGTAATAGGTGACTTTAATCCAAATCCACCTATGTTTCTGGATACAACTACACTGAGATAAAATTTTAGGGGCTAAAACATTTTTATTGAAAGATAAAATCTGTAAACATATTCTTAATACAAAAAATGTGAGCATCTGCCACTAGGAGATTTGTTCTGTTGCAATGCCAGACTTACCAAAGTCAGTTTTACATATGTGCAAATGTGTCATGGCTAGGAAAAGGATTTTAATGACCAGGTTTTTTTTCTCTGCTTAAGTAGGGTGGATGCAATGAATTCAGCAAGAGACTAAGCAGATCTTAACTTTGCTTCGATTACTCCTTTTCAGCATGCCTTATGTCACACATCTGAACTACATACTAGACACATACGGTGAAGAGCTTTTGGCAGTTGGAAAAGAACCCAGAATCTCTCGATGGTGGCTGTGAGCTGGTAATGTTGAAGTAACTGATTTCCTGAATGTGCTGTTATTATAGGGCTTCTCAAGTCTCAGTGATGTCAAGGAGCTCAACAGGTTGGCTCAGCTTTGCTTTATTTCTTTTTTCATGCACTCATATAATATGTTGATCTGATCCTACCAGAAAAATCAATAGGCTGCCTGAGAAAATATCTTACTTGTTGTTCATGATACTTGACTGGAGTTTTAGGTCTTAAAGGCCAGAAAGTACTGGAACATCTAATAATTACCTATCTGTATTAGGATTGTTCCTAGGTGCATCAAAAATTTTTTATATATAAATGAATATTTGCTAAAATTGCAAACTGGGTAACTTTTGATATCTAAATGAACAAAAGCAGAAATAAGCTAAAACTTGCAATATGTATTTATCATTATTGTACATAATATCGCTTTAAGGTGGTGAGGTAAGACCAGATACAGGCAGTGTTGTCATTTGCAATATACCTATACTCCTGAAAACTCTTCAGTTAGTCACTGCTTATATGGTTTCTACCATGTTTAAATTATGATATTTGGCAACAACAGCTCTGACTGGAGGAGGTGATGTATACACCCCTCAAAGACCTCTCTGACTGGCCAGGTTTATCCCCTTTAAAAGCTATAAATGAAGAATGCTTATGTAAAGTATATTAGCAGTCAGTAATACTGCAGTTGCTAACGAATGGCTATATGTTTCTATGAAACATCATACTCAAACTTCTAATCAACAGGAGATGGGCTGGTAAAGATGAATCTGGATAACTTGTTACCTTACAAAGGGAAATGTCTATATATCAAAAAGGAATAATTCCAAAATGTTAAAGCGCGTTATCTTCTCAGGTCCATTTGGTCTTCAAAAATTGGTATAGTCATGAAATGAAATTTGCTGTCTTTTTCCAAAGGTCATGATACTGCTATGTACCTTTTCCTAAATATTATGATTAATGGAGACTACTCTCATGGATGCATCTGTCTGAATGTGAAAAGTCTGCATTCTTAATGTTTGCCGCAAACCCAACGTAGCTGATGATCAGTCTGAAGGTCAGTCAGTTCTTCAATAGTTCTCCAGCTACACTGGCAGGCATATGCTCGTGTTCCTTTCTTCTTCACCAACTTTGTTTTTAATTTGTGGAATTCTGGCATGTTGTTCCTATTAGTAAAATATGAATGTTTTAGAATAGTGGCTTTGTTTAGAGCTTAATGACTTGGAAAAAGTTCTAATTGCTTTATTTTCCTATCTTTTTAACATTTAAACACTAAACATACGTTTGCTCCCCTCATACAAACAGTAGAAGATATGCTTCTGTATTCTTTCTGATGGGATTTCCTCAGTATCCAGTACTTTTTAAGAGCAATTGTCTAGGCCTGTTCAGAACACAATGACCTAAAAGGCTGAAGAATTATTGATTTGTCTTATCAGAGATGGCATGATATGAGAATAGAGTGGAAAAACTGGTGGTTCATCCTTACCTCAGATACTCACTATTCCATACTCTAAAAGTCGGCACTATGGCCAATGCAGGGCATACAAGAGGTATAAAAATAACGGGTTTCTAATGGGTTAACTATAGAAATTTTTCATGAATAGAGAAAAAGTGCCTGTTATTTTTATGTATTGAATTGATGTATTTTTCATTTGTTTCAATATGTTTATTTACTTATAGTATCAGCAAGAAAATAAATGCCTATCCTACATTAAATGACAATAATGTTAAAATAATTGAATCAATGGGCAGGACTGTTATAAAATATGATAACCATCTAACTCGATGCAGTTATAAAAAAAGACTAAAGAAGTTAAAGTTTAAGTAATTGAAAGTCAGTTATGATTTTCATAATCTCTGTGCTGAATTTATATGACTATTCTGTGGCAGAAGAAAAATGAAAAAATTCAAAATGAAATTATGAAGAAAAGCAAAGGAAAACAATGAAGTACAGTATAAACATTTTACAAAGAGATATAGTCCTATCTTTGCTTTTTATGTCACTGCAATAGAAGGCAGGCTACAAAGTGCCCTCTGGTGGACAATGGGCACCAGATTCAGTACTGTACTGTACGAAATCCAGGCACAATTTAGGTTTAGTACCTAACAAAACTTGAGAGATTTTCTAGGCCTACTGTCTGATTTCAGGAAAACAAGACATTAACCACCTAAGTGACTTAGTTAAGGTTACAGTGAGCTTGGGAAAGAAATCATCGAAATTTTATCAGATAGAAAAAAACTCCACAAAACTAAATGTGTTTAATGAAAACTAAATGTTTAAATGAAGTAAAAACAGTCTTTATTCAATCTGCAATATATTTCGACAAGTTTAACATCTGATAGCTAATTGAATCTTTAATTAGAGATTTCAGGAGTAGGAATTATGAACAGCCAGGGAACTAATTAATACATTTCAAATGCTTCTAAAGAAGCACATATCTTAAAAGCTTAGAAAGAAAAATAATTTCATTATTTCTCATAAAGAAAATGATTTAATAAAACATTTAATTTAGCTATATTATAGCAGGATGGTCAAGTATAGATTATGCTTCTTTAGAAAGTCCTAGAACTTCTCAAAACTAGGATACACTTATTTCCCTCATTTATAAAATAAAGACAATAAAACAAACAATAGCATGCTGTTTCACGGTAACTAATGAGCAGATTGATAACAATTAAAAATAAATGACTCCCCATGTTCCGCCGGGCATTTGATGGCACTCTGTAAACCTTTTAACTTTCTTTCAGTCACCACCTATTTCTGGTTTCCCTCAGTGATTTTTCCCTATCCTCCTCAAGTGTTTGTTTCATTTACCTTCCACTTCTTTACTTTCAGCAGACCACATCCTCAAACATAAAGCCAGGGCATCAGATGTGAAAAGGCTTCCATCTCCTAGCTTTTCCCATGAACACATCAGTATCTTACCTCCTTCCACTCCATCACAGAGGGTGAACCTCCTCTTCTTAGCTGAAGCTCACTTTCCATCAGCACTCCAGGCCCCAGAGCCTCCAGGACCTTGTTATTCACATCCCCCCTCACCCTTCATATGTCTCTACTACCCCTGACAATGTAAACATCAAAGCACCTATCTTAACTAAATGACCCTTAATTCTGCATTCACTGACATGCTTCCACGTTGCCTTCCTGGGTCATACCATCCAATCTCATGGTTTCAACAACTATGTTACAGATTACATTTCCTTCCAGAACTTCAGAGCCGCAGTTTCAATAGCTCCCATAAATGAACTTATAGCCTCTTCTTTCAAATCTGTTCATAAATTACCTTTATCAATGGACAGTATCATTGCCCATCTACATAAACCAAGACAGAAACCTAGGACTCATCCTAGATGACGTTTGTCTCTCACCTTTCACAGCTAGGACTACCTCTAAAATATCACTCAAATACACCTACTCTTCATCTACTGCCATAATTCAGATCTTTATTCTTTCCCAGTGGATTATCATAACATCCTTCAATAATCCCCATGATTCTACACTGGCCTGGTTCTCATACAGTAGTTAGTTTTCTTTAAAAAATTCGTCTCTATTTGGATCTCTCTCTTGATTAAAAGCCTGTAGTGGTTATCCACACTGCAGAAAAAATTAAGCCGAAATTCCTCAGTATTGCTTTCCTAGCTCTGCTCTTTTTGATCTCTCTCTTCTACTTCACTCACCTCTTGCCATCTCTTGCCCTATCCAACATTTTCCATAGTCCAGACTAGTTGTAAGTCCCCAAACATGCCATGGATTTCACCTGTATTTTTAAAAATACCTCCTAGAAGAATACCAGTGTCCATATTGTTTGCTAGGCAAACCCCTAATTATTCTTTAAGACTCTGAGGCTTTCTCTGATACCTCAAGGTCCTGTGACATTCCTCTTTTAACCTATCTCCTCTGTCACATCTATTACATGATATCACATCTTCTCAAAACTGCATTACTTGAGAGTTGAAACTGGGTCCTATTCATTTTGTGAGCCCAGTTAACTAGGAATGACACAGACTAGGTGCTGATAATGTCTGTTTGATAAAGAAATGCTAATAAACTCTATAAAATAAAAAATATATCAATGATTTATTTCCTGATGATGGTGACAGCATTTTCTTTCATTAGTTCAAATCTCAAATATTCCTAAGTATCTTAAAGGCTAAGATAATATATTTTCTGGTAAAAATAACTACTTATTATTTCCTTTTAAAAAATATTATTTAGTATATTGTAGAAAAATAACATATTGTTATTTATTTTTAATAGTATAATACATTTTCTAGTTCTCACTATTTAATCTAAAAGTATGTATTTTTTACAAATATTTTTAGCGAACTAACAGAAGTGATTTTTTTAAGTAAAGTGGCAGAGTAAAGTATCCTTGGTAGAAAGTCCAAGTGGGCAGCTTGATAAAAATTGAGTGCCTAAAAGTATATATTTTTTTAAATCAGGATATCACAGATCTAGAGTAAACCAATCAATATTCTTAATAACTCTGAGATACTGCAAGTTCCTCAAATACTAACTAAATCGCCAATACATTTACTTAGTGCCTGTGGCTTGCCTATTTTGATATTACATGCATTCTATTATTCTATACTAGTTTTATATTAAATTGATGGTTTACCTTGGTGACATATGGAAATTATTAATCACTCATTAGATTAACCTTCAGACAGTATCTAGCAGAGGATTTAGAAAAGTCTGAAAAGGCAAAAGAGACCTGAAATTAAAAGTTAACTTTTCCAACTATAGGATTAAAGTAAGCTAACCTGACCTGGGATTTTGGGACGACATTATGCTTCATTTGAATTGGGGACTGTGAAACCTCTTAAATTGTAATTTTTCCATGTATTTGCACTTTCAATTTTGGAACATGTGTGTGAAGAAGATTCAGAGTTTTCAATAAGATTTTCAAAGTGGTTCTTGATGTGAAAAAGTTTAAAAACTATTAAATAGAGGAGACTCCTACGGATTTACACAAGAATGGCTCCCAGAAGGGGTATAAAGACTCACCCTTTTTTTTATACTACTGAGAGTGCTATAATATATTCTGATTGCTTGTATCTGAAAATATAGTCTTTGTCTAGGCACAGGTTTGGGGAGCCAAAAATGTATGAGATATGTGTAATTAATATTTAGCTCTAAATTGTTATTTAAAAATGTGAGTGCATAGTTTATAAGTATATTTTTATAACTTACAACATCTTAAAAACATTAGGTATTCAATAAGTGTATAAGAATGTACAAACTGCAAAAATATCCTGACCACAAGGAAGGAGGCAGACATATATACCAATTTTCAATCTTATACTACACTGAGTGCTGTAATAAGTATGAAGTGTTGTGGACAAATAGAAAAGAATGAATTTACTTCTAAGTTGAGAATGGTGAAGGAATCATGGAAGATGTGTAATGTATTGTACCCTGAAGGATAGGTAGGGTTTAGGTAGATAAAATGATGGGAAGGTGTCCCAGGAGGTAGAGAGCCGTACAAAGTCACAGGGAATGGGACTATTGAGTAATTTGACGTAGGTAAAATCTTGTGAAGGTGAAAAGTGTATTGTGGAATGACAAAGCTGGATGACAGATAGATAGGAGCTGGATTGTAGAGGGTCTTGAATGCCATACTAAGGAATTTGGACACGAATCTGTAAGCAGAAAGGTTTTGGGCAGGAGAATAGCATCCTCATAGTTATGCTTTAATTCTCATCAAGGAAAGGGTGGTCTGAAAGAACAGACAGTAAGCAGAAAAATCAGTGAGGAGGCTGTTTCTGTACTGCTTCCCAGAAGTAACATGTCCTTATCTAGGCTGACAGCAGACAGATAGAAAGGAGATGGATGAGAAAAGTATTGAAGAGGTAGAGGCCACAAAATCTGGCCAAGTTCACCAAGATACACCATAGCAAAATAAGAACTATAAAGTTGTACTTGATACATTTCTTAGAGTGAAATTGTCTAGAAACATACCTGAAAAACAGATAATCGCATGTTTTGTCCCACATATAGTCATCGTAGCTTACTACCCAGAAATCACATGCTGTACAACGCAGATGGTCACATGCTCTGTTCAGAGAAAAAGAACAGTACATTAAAGATTATTGGTATGTTTAAATATAAAAATATGGTGATTTATTCATAGGATATACCACATATTACAGATTACTGTGTAAACAAGAGAAAAGTAAAGATTAATCTGATTATAAATTTTTATACTAAAGGACTGATTATATATCAGGTTATATATCAGGTTAAATTTCTGCAGAAACCTATTTTACTAAGATTTTACATACTGATACATATGTGCACACATGTATATTATATAGATATAACAGCAACAAAAATGGATGTGCAGTTCAATGGTTTTCAAATTGTGCCTGAGGGAGAACGTCACTTAAGCTAACTTCTTTTAGTTGCTTCCCTTCCTATTGAAATTTTCAAGGATGTCTCTACCACAGAATTTGCCACATTATATTGAAATGAATCTGTCTCTCCCATAAGCTACTTAAGTGCTGGGATAATATCTTATTTGTTTTTTGCTTCCCCACTATTTAGCATTAATGCATTCATTTACTCACTTAAAATATATTTACTGAAAGCCTACTATGTGCTAGTGAGATTCTGTCCTCATGTAGCTTAGATTCGAGTGAGAAAAAAAATAAACAATACTCATCACAATGTCAGAAGGTGAAAAGTGCTTCAAATGAAATAATGAGCAGAGTAAAATCAGGAATACTAGGAGTGAGTGGTATGCAATTCTATATAGAGCAGTCTGCACAGGCCTCTCTGAGAAGGTATATCTGAGTTGTTTAAATGGGAGTGGTAGTAGGTAAAAGAAGTAGGGTTAAGAGAAGGTTTTGTTTAAAAAGGGAGGGGAAAAAAGCATGCTTGTATGTTGACGGCAAAATAGTGAAGAGCAAAATGCTGATGATACAGGAAAGAGGGCAGAACTGTTAGAATTATGCTTACCACATAATAGGTACTTAATAAATATCCGAGAACTTGAAATGCCAAGGAATTCTCAAAACTCATTTACTATAAAGTAACTTTAGGAGTAAAATAATAATATATGGCGATAATTATGAATTGCTGCTGCAAACAATTTAATAATTGTGATTATTTTATAGAAACCTCCATGTTTCTTGAAAGTATTTAAAAACCAAAATCAATATAGATACATTTGATCATCTAAAAATTAAAAGGAAATAAGAGTTTTTAAGATGAAAAAACAAAGTGAAAAGTCTAGTAATAGAGTAGAAGAAAACATCTTCAACACTTGGTCAAACAATTATATAAAGACTGCTTACTAATAACAAATAAAGAAAAACTCAAAAATATATTCAATCTCACTAATACAAGTATTATAGAAAAATAATTAAAGAGTAGAGACTCTGAATACAGATTGCCTAGGTTCAACTACCGATTCCACTATTTATTATCTGTGTAACTGTGGTCAAGTAACTCAACTTCTCTGCAACTCACAACTCAGTTTCCCTATACGTAAAATAGGGATACTAACAATACACATCTCACAGAATAATTTTGAGGACCTAATGAGTAAATATTGGTGCTTTTAACAGTGCCTGACACACAGTGTTTGTTAAAACATAAAAGATAACATAAATAATTAAAATTTAAAGCAACCACAAAACAAAATTTTTAACCATTTAAGTTAGCAAAAATTAGCACATTCAGACTTTTCTGGTGAGTATGTGAATTGCTATAACCTTTGGGGGAAAATCTTGGCATTATTTTAAAGTTAAAATTATCCCTAGCTGTTACACTAGCAATCTCATTTTGGGGGAGCTATTGCATATCAATAAAGCACTAATATAAGCATGTATTTCAAGAATTTCTACTGCAGTATTGCTGAAGCAGCAAAAAACAAGATACTACTTGGATATCTACCAAAAGGGAAGACTGAATAACATGCAGTATATTTACACCATGGAATATTAGGCAGCTGATAACGAGAATTAATTTATCCACTGACCTAAAGGGATGTCCAAAGCAAGGTGCACAGTAGCATATGTAGTATGATTCTATTTTTGTAACCCTCCCCCCCAATTCCTATATAGATGTTTATGAGGTAGTAACAAGAAGAAAACTGTGCAAGGTTATATACTATGCAGCCCATAGTGGTTGTCTCAGGAATGGTGGAAATAGAAGGGAAGGAAGGAGATTATTTTTCCTTTTACACATTTTTCAAGTTTGTTTTTATTTTTTTTCGATACGGATATAATCCTTCTCTAATTAAAAACAATAAAATAAAACCTGTCATTAAATTTTTTCCACTTATGTCCTTTAAAATTCAGATATGGTAACTTAAAAATTATGATTTCTTTTTTTTTTGCCTAGAGGTTTCTTTGAGAATGCTTTCTATTTCTAAAATTATTATTAATTATAACAATAACTAAACATTTAAAAACTCATAAGCCATTCCATATTTTCTTTCAAACTGTTAGCAATTTATGATTTTATTTGTACATATGGAAATTCAACACAATTATATTCATATACATTTGAATTTGGATTTTGAATGTACAAGTCAGGAAATGCAAAATGATGGTTCCCAAAGCTGCCATAACTTGCTTTCTTATGCATATGTAGTTTATTACATGATTGCACAGAGTGTTAACTTTAATGCCTTAATACATATGTGCAATTTGGCTGAATTATTGCTGTTGTGGGAACTATAATTTTGAATTTCCTGACATTTTGTATGTGTAAAATCTCAACCATAATGTTAAATACAGCTTTTTAATTTAATTTAAAATTTAGTAGTTTATTCAAATCTATTCACACTACCACATTTTCCTACAAATACTGTCCTTTGAGAAAAATAAAACTAACTTGCAGCTAAGAAATCATTCTTCTGCTACGATTCACTGTTAGATCATAATGAGTACCAGTCTATGGAATAATCCAGTCTTACAAGTAGTTTAAAAAATAATTAGGAGAGTAAAATTTGATTTGGCTTGAAAATAACACCTTGGTTTTATCTATACCTTATAAATGCCACCATGCTTCCTGCTACTCTTTCTCCTTTCCACCAGTTGGGTAAAAGGCTTGAATCTTTAACTCTAAAATCATCCAGCATTACTCCCAAATCAGAAATCCACTCAGAAATCAAACAAATAAAACACATGGAGAATAGGCGGAACAGACTCAATTTCCTTTATGCCCTAAATCAGTGCTTATTTTCAGGGCTTAAAAACCTCTCTCTTCCAAAACTACATATGTATACAGCGTATCTAAAAGTCATGATTCCAATGAAACATAAATTGTCACTTTTTTTTCTCTAAAATGTGAAAGGAATAGAATGTAAAGGTGTCACCAACAGCTCTGTCTTTTTGTCCAGCTTTTAAGTAGAATCTTTACTATTTTAAAGATGTTTATGGTAGAATGCCCACAATCCAGCCCAGACCCTGTGGTTCTCAGTTAAACCCTATCAGATCTACACAGTAGACTGGTGAGTCTTGATGTCTGGACAGCTGGAAAATTACAGCAGCTACATTAGTAAAACCAACGAAGGTTCTCCCCTCTTGCATACATTACATGGCCTTCTGCAAATGCGTATATTAGAAAGCATAATGGAACAGGAACCAAGTTTCACATTTGAGTCCTTGCTTTGTAATAATAATATATGTGACCTTGGGCAAGGCACATTACTTGGGAGTCATTTTTGACGCCGTCCTCTCTTACTTCCCACAGCCATTTAATTCACTGAATTTCATCAATTCTAGACTGTAAACAGCTCAAATGTGACATCTTTTCCCTATGCCACTGACATTCAGATCACGGCTACCATCGTTATCTCCTTCCTGGACCACTGTAACTACTGCCTGCTAACTGGACTGCCTGGGTCCTCTCTTGTCTTGCTACCCCACCTTCTAATCCACTTTCCATTGAGCAGTCAAAATGACTTTCTTTAGAAACAAATATGATTAGCTCATTCCCATCTGCTAAAAACAAACAAACAAACCACCAATGGCTCCTCCTCAATATATGACATACATCTAAGATCCTCCGGAGGACTACAGGACCCCAAACCAAATGTCCCTCCACCACCTCTCTGGACCCATCCAGAGCCATTCTTTCCCCCACTCACTATGCTCCAGTTCACCCAGCT
>NW_006439568.1:26164161-26169478 GCF_000325575.1 Pteropus alecto | reverse complement strand
TAATACGGCATGCCTTCTGACTCCAACAGTCCCCTCTTCTGGCTTAACTCCTACTCATTTTTCATATTGTAGTCTTATTAAACGTTATTTGCTTAGGGGAAGCATTCTCTAATGCTTCATATTGGCTGAGGTGCCAATTATTTGTGCTCTACATTACATATTTTGTGGAAATTAAATATTTATTTGTGGAATTATCTGTTTAAAGTCTCTCTCCTCATCTAGACTGAAAGCTCGTGGAGGGCAGAGAAATGTCCATTTAATTGTTCACAACAATGTGTTCACTCAAAACCTACAACCTTTCAAGCAGGTGGTTAATTAATATGTGTTTGATGAGTTGAACACTACTGCTTCAATTTCCTCATTTATAAAATAGGGTTAAAAATTCTTGCTCTATCTGCAAGAATTTTTTCCCCCCATGTAGCAGGTAAAAAAGTGCTCTGGACAGTATAAAGTACTTCATATATAAAATCTTTCACATGCACATGAACAGGCATGTGCTTATCTTTCCATGGGCAAATGACGATCACAAAACGGGTGGTTGATGACCGGTATCTTCATAATGGGTGAGAAAAAAAGATCTGTGCAGAGGTAGAAATGGGGTCTGAAGGATTTTGGTATTCTCATGGATCAATATTATGTGATAGGATCCTCATCCTAAAAAACAGGCCATTTTTTTGTCTACTGGAATTCCATGTGGAACAGGCCCTTTCTATGCTAGAACTAAATCAAAGTACATGTAAAAAATACTATATAAAAGAAAATCTTAATGAAATATTTACTATTTGGAAATAAAACAAAATGTATTGTCTTAAAGACCATTTTTAAAGTCAGAAGACACCTGTAAGTAAACACTGATACATGATAAAATGGAAAAGTAGTAGTAGAATATAGGATTTCTGTTGCTGAAATACAATCATTTGCTTAGAAATGAAAATGATTAATACCGTCCCACTAAGATGACTCAGATAAGTCAGGATAGCAACGAGACTATATTCTTCTCTAAAAGCACTTTGTACCTCTAATTTTTTGTATAGACAGTCCTCAGTGCACGATGATTCAAGCACTATCAGTTTTTACAACCCACACAGCAGGCAGCACTCAAGTAGACTGCCATTATTAGCCTGCCTGCTGCTTGATGTTCTTGGTACAGGCTTCCTACACTCCCCAATTTCCCTTTGATCCTACAGTCCTTTCCAGGCTTCCTAGGATCTAGGCCAGCACCATCACAATTCTCCAACAAAGTCATTTTAGATCCTACTGCTATTATTCAATATAACAGCTATCCTTCCTGAATGTAGACTAACTGCTAACATGCAGTCATATATATGTCTTTTCTTTCTTAAAAAATTAACAGAAAATGAAGTGTTTTAGAAATAACGACAAAAATATAATAACCTTAGTAAGCAAGCCTCTATAAAGATAGAACAAAAAAGTATCAGGATAATAGGTTTGCTTAAAACCAACCTGTCTCCCCATATTATGACAATGATAATGTAATATGCTAGGAGTATGAGGCCAATATGGGCTTGGGGTATGTGGCATCAGGACCATAAAGACTGCCCTGAAAGAGGAACTGAGTAAGACAGTGAGTATAAGAAGGAGTGGAGAAGAGATAAAGAAGGGAGGATAGGGAATAAAATCAAGCGACTATGCTTGAGAACTTTTTGGGTACTGCAGACCTGCAGCTTATCATGCTGACTGTTCAGCCAGTCAGTGTGTAACACATCATGTAGCTGTATGGCCACATTGCTTTACCTGTCTTAGCCACTGGTTTCCCCTGCTTGGAAGGAAAACAAGGCAAAGCAGAAGCTTACTCTCCTGATGTCCTGTGGAAATCAAGCTGGGGCTGGAGTAATCCAGGCACTTCATGTGGGGCTTAGAAAAGGACATCAACACAATGAATGACAAAGCCAACATCACAGCTTTCAATAGCTATCGCCCAAGAATAACAAACATCTCTGTAAAGTGTTCTTGGATTCGCTAATAAAATATTCCTCTCATATGAAACAGATTAATGCCAAAATGATAAGAATTATGTTTTAACAACAGAGTATCAATTTGGAAAAACCTAAGAAGACATCCTACCTCTGTGAAGTAGTTGTTCCAATCCCACATGGAGCAGTGCTGCCACCGAGGTACACTGGGCTGCAACTAGACACGTGCAACAAACAGATGGGAGAAAAATATAATTACCACAAGAAATATGGGAAGTTAATTTGGTTTCATTGACTCTATAGTCTTGTAATCAAATTTTCCTGAGTAAGCCACTACTTTAAAGAGGTATTTATTCAGGGATCACTGCTTTATTGGATATAACCTGTACATTTAGGAATACTCGAGGAGTTAAAATGAGTCACAGAAAATGTTTGCCAAATAATGTAAGGGACAAAGTATATACTAAAGAATGTAACAGAACATTAATTTGAGAAACTGTTCACACTTTTTTTTCCCCACATGGCAGAAAATTATTTACAATAGCAATAATCTCCCACTCAAGTTCTTTTACATTAAGAGGTCACAGACCATAAGAAAATTGAAGATATTGCTATTGGTCTTTCTCCTGAAAGCCAACCAGTGCTTTGTTGTTCAATGTCACTGTTGTTTAAATGGTAATAAAATCTACTAGACTATGCTTATAGTGTTTGCTCACTAGTGTGTATAATTTACCAAAGCAATCTCAACTTACCTTTTACCAAGGCCTTGAATGGAAGCTCTGACAGATGTGTTACCTGAAGATTTAGATTTTAATTTCTGTTAAGAAAACAAAACAATAAAAGACTAAGAGTAACTCTGATAATCGTAACATGAAAACTAATATTCTTTATTTTATAACAAGAACATTTTTTAAATGACCTAAAAATTCTGTATCATTTTAAAGTTTCTGAAATAAAAACAACGATCAAAACCTTTTAAAGGCAAAAGGGAAGTAGACCTCTCTGAGGAATTTACAAATTACTCTGCTAACTTTTAGTCTAGGAAATTGATATACTGCTATTATTAGCATGCTAAGATTTAGAGTCACTTTATAACTCTTCAGTTAATACTAGACTTCCAATGATTTAAAAGGAAGGACCTTCTATTTAAAACTTCATCCTGGAAAAATTCAAATGAGGAGGAAAAAACCTCAGACTCATTTTTAAAGTCTGTGAATGGTACTCACCTGAACTAAAAATAAACTAACCAAACTCCTGGGTAATTTCAGGAATATTAATTTTGATCAGATGGAACAGTATCAACCAATAGGCATTCAAGGAAAATGTAGAGCTACCTAGTCACAACCATACAGTAGTTCCTATATGGTTACATAACATCATCATCATTAGTAGGCATTTATTAAGTGTTAACTGGTATATGGTACCAAACAACATAAACCAACCGACATACTAGGACCACCGCCAAGGAGAGGAAGTGAGATGGAGAAAAGGCAATTTAAACTATGCAGGGACATGCTTTCATTTTACCTAGTAGGTGAAGAAATTTAATGGAGGCAAAGATATTTCATTTTACCATTTCCCTTAACTCTTTCATTTGATGTTAAACAGAACTGGAAAGATTTTGGGTACATGTCTGTAAAATAATTATGTGCATGAGTCTCTTTCTATTTTTCAGAACATGTTTCATGTACCATCCAGGCTCACACTTATGACTTGAGGCTGGCATACTGTAACATTTATTATTGTTTCTGAGCTTTCTTGTGTGGGTCTGAGAGCAGTTCAGAAACTCAACAGAGTGGGCAAGCAATAGGAGAAGGAGCAGTACTCTCAGGAGCATGATCTGGCCTCTGAGGACAAGGTGGGTATGGACCGGCCATTCACAGACACCTCTTTTCCTCATCCAATCCATGTTTTACATAGTCCTGCTCTCCTTCAGAAGTTTATTTATAGAGTTGCTTTCTCCCCTGAAGGCCTAAAAACTGGGTATAACTTAAAAAGGGAGCACATAAAAGTAAATAAAATTTTATTTCTTCATGATTTTAAGTTATTTCTATTTCAAATTTGCATATCTTAAAGCCAAGCCTGAGAATTATATCCTTTGGAAAGCCTTGAATTAAAGAGATAGTGCCTCATATTCAGATACCCACCTTATAGGACTTAATAAATGAATTGCTCAGATGATCAATGAATCACAAGAATATCATGTAGTTCCCCCCCTACTATTAATTAAATTAGCATTGCTGTTCAGCATTCATGATGCATCCTTGTTTGCAGAGTATCCAACACCATTGCTATTGTGTTGACATGTTAATCACCTGAGCCATCGGCTTATTAATTTACCTCAGTGAATTGAAAATGTTAAATTCAGACAGATAAAGATCTTAAGATCTATACTAGTCATTTTATTTTTTATCTGTATGACAAAAAATATAAGTGGTCCATATCCATGTCCTTAACACCACCACTGCCCAGGGATTTTCAGTCTACTGTCTTGCTTTAACTTTCTCTACCTTTTAAAAAGTATTTTATTTATTTCTTAGATTTTTTTTTTCTTTGTGGTCCTTGTAATTTAGCCTTCCATTTGGTCTCTTTTAAGTCTAACAAATATATTTTGCAGCCACTCAAATGGTAAAAATTAAAGAATAAAACTTCTCATACACTACTAGTGAAGAATATAAATGATACAGCACTTTGGAAAACACTGGCAATGGGTAGAAAAGCTGAAAATGAGAACACTTTATAACACAGCAATTCCTCTTCAAGGTTTATACATCCTAGAGAAACTTGCACGTGAGTAAAAGAAGACATGTAAAGATAGCTGATGAAGTATTATTGGTAAGAGCAACAATACTTCATCAACTGGACATAATCTAAATGTCCATTGCCAGGGGAGAAGATAAATAAATTGTGGTAGAGTGCCATAATGGGCTATTATATATTAATGAAAATTGTTTATGGTTACATATATATGTAACAAAAGTATAAAAGTATGGACAGAAAGAATAGTAGTTACCTCCAGGAAGAAAGGCAGTAGAGTAGGATTTGGAGAGTTCTTAAACTATAAATTTTATTTCTTTAAAAAAAATCCAGAGAAGCAAATATGGCAAAACATTTATATGTTCAGTATGAATGCTAAATATATAGGTGGATATTATATGAGCTTTTCATAGAGTTGATGTAGATACATAAGTATTTAAAAAATTAAAATATTAACAATTTACTCATGGTTCATAGGATAATAGCAATGGTACTGTATCTGAGATGCTAAGGACACTCCCATAATAAAAGCTGTTTTTAATCTTTTAGGAAAGTATTCATAGAGCCTACAAATAAATATAGGTAATGAACTTCAACTATGAGTTAACTTCTAACAGCCTTTCTAA
>NW_006439568.1:26149004-26163991 GCF_000325575.1 Pteropus alecto | reverse complement strand
GAGAAATGAACAGCAAAACACACACTAAGAATTTCTAATAGTTTTTCTACAACTCTAAGTGGAATAATTTACTAAGATGACTGTATTTCTCAGAATGCAAAGGACTGCAGATGCTTGTAGATTCTATAAATTTTCATACTATTCTAAACATGTCTTGAAATAATGAAATATTACTGCATATTTATAATACTTGACTTACAAAGGGTTTTTTATCAAAGTTGGGCTCTTCAAATATTTCATTAATAAGACTGTCAAGATCATCTTCTTTTTTAAATGTTTCTGCTGATCTGAAAAACAAAACAGCTGAAGCTTAAGAGGAGATAGCCAGTATCCGAAGAGTATTGTCTAAATAAAGTCCATTATTAGAGTTGATAACAGAAGGATAAATGTGATGTTAATTTTTTCCTTCTATAGACATAGCCTAAGTTTGTTGAAACAAAAATGTAGTTTTTATCAGTTATGAATTCACATATGTACTTTACTATCTTATACGTAACATAAGACATTTAAAGCTATATGTTCTATTCAAGAGAAAGCTGGGCATGTACTTTTCTAACATCAACCATTTATTTAAAGAATACAAAATATGTACAATTTTAGCAGAACCTGAGAATTTTAAAGATAATTTTAATCAGTCTTTCTAATTTTTTTCCTAAGGGTTTCTTTGTAAATAAAATAACCAAATCTTACTAGAGAAGCCAAAGGTTATATAATCAAATGATCAATACAAAAAAAGCAATATTCGTTTGATAGAATATTTCAACTACATTTCTCCCTTCTGCGGGTAAAGCAGAATTATAGATACAAACTGTTATTGCATGGAACTTCTATTTAATAGCTGACATTTACTGAATACTTCTATATAGATGAAGAAACAGAAACTGAGAGATTCAGAAACTCACTCAAGGTCGTAATAAATAATGGGAGAGGCTTGGAATTCAATCTAGGGAAGTCCGTATACTTAGCACTAAACAAGATTAACTCTCTTTAGAATTTATATGTTTACAGATGCTGTACATCAATTTTATAACTTCACTGGACCATTAGATTATTTTAAAAGACAGGTGTTTTAGTCAAACTCCAAATTTAGAAATGTATTAATCTGAAAAACTCTTAACATCAGAACTGTAGCCCTTTGTTATTACTTGAAGTAAGACAATTACTCCGATGCAAGAAAATCTAGACTCCTAGTGAAATCTAGTGAATGCCTGATTCCATCTACTTCCCTGCTTTGCCTCTTTAGTTGTTCCCTAACTTTTATCCTTAATGTTTTCTGCTCTGTACTGGCCTCTTCACTTGCCTTTAAGTATGCTTAAGACTCTGCTTTTCAAAGAAACCCTCAAAAAAACCCTCCTGAAGCTGTCACCTTCTCTTACGAATGAAGAGCAGTCTGTATTCACTGTTTCTATTTCTTTACAAATATCTGGATTTAGCATCAGCTGGTGACCTGGATGAGGGTTTCTCAACCTTGGAACTACTGACATTTAGGGTCAGATGATTCTTTGGGGTGTGTGTGGGGGGAGGAGGGGGGATAGTGGTGGCTGTTGTGCATTGTAGGATGTTTTACAGTGTCCCTGACATCCACCTATTAGATGCCAGTATCAGACCCTTCCCCAGTTGTGGCAATCAAAAATGTCAAGACATTGCCAAATGCCTCGAGTGGTAAAAGTATCATTGGCTGAGAACTACTGACCTACTTTAAATGTTCTAATCTCTCTGAACCTAAAACATGTTATCTGTAAAAACACAGATCTAGACAACCATTTAAAACTTCCAGGTGCAATATTCTATCTCTGACCTTTACATCCCTCAACTAAAGAGAAGCTCTTCTCTTAGAGGTCACTACTGCCCAAATCAGTACACTCAATGGCCTTTCTCAGTCCCAACCAATCCTTTTTAATCTTTCAGAAGCATCTGACATTGTTGGGTACCAATTCCTTCAATTTCTTTCATGCCAACAGGTTGTAGGATGTCCTCTTGAAATTCTCTCCTTCTTTGGTGTTTATGATATACTCTTTGCGTTCTGCTCTCTCATGCAATTTCACAATTTCAAGAATCAGATGCATTCAAACTTTACCAACCTAATCAGTACTATTAGGGATCCAAACTGTCCGTTTACATAAGATTCTGGTCTGCTGTAAGATCACACAAATACACTTGCCTATGCTTTGCTACAGAAATGGAAAAAAAAAAAAAAAGACATCATTTCATTGAGAACTCATACAAATTTTAAAGAACAGTGTAATACATTTTTTGTATTTTTTTGTCTTCTGATGCTATAATAATCTTAATCAAAGGTTAATAAACATTTATTTATTCTCTCTATACCTTTGCCTCTTTTTTCTTCTTAAATCAAATTTTGATTTAAGATATAGTTTCTGTGAAAAATAAAAGGTATATTTTATAATTCAAAAGGTATAACTGAAACCCACAATTAAAAGTGAAAGGTACATAGGAAAACTTAAATCTAGATCTACAATGTCCTGATAGAACTGGAAATAGGACTTTGGGAAAGTAACTCTTATTTCTTAGTCTTGGTTTGGTTAATGAAAATGGGGATAACAGTATTCACCTCATTGGGTTGTGGAAATTAAATGTAATATACATAAAGCATTAGCATATAGAAAGGACTTGATAAACGTTGGCTATTTTCATAGCTATTATCTAGGAGGTTATGAAACTACCTGTAAATAGAACCATCTGTATCATCCTGAACCACTTTATTACTATCGCAGTTCAACCTCTTTTTTAAAACCAATCATATATTTCTCTTTATCATTTTGAACACTTCAAAAATTTGCACGTTTTGACCACTTACATTAGTGGTTGTTCCTGGTATCCAGATGTAGCATGGCCATTTATTTTATCATTGCAGAGCTATCATTTTAAGAGACAATTTTGGTATTTTAAGTCTTATAAGGAAAAGACACAGACTACATCGCTATACAATTGGCAGGTAGTCTCCTGCTAATGAATTCATAACATAAATTGGTTTCTAGCTTTTAAATATCAATTTTGCTTCAGGACAAAATTTTAATGTTTGACATTATATACCAGATAGGAACTGTATTTAGTACTAGGTTTAGGGCCTTTGTTGCTGGATTTTTTTTTTTTTTTTTTTGCATTAATTTACCTTTGCAACTACACTGCCAAATGAAAAGTTTTAACACATGACAACAATCTTGGTTTGCTACAGCTTATATAAATGTATTACTGAAAAATCTGATGTAGTAAGGTAGGATGGGGTGCTAGAAGCATTATGGATGGATTTTAGTAGTACAATAACAGGCCCGTGAAAGAGGCATAAAAGGATCTGTGCTTGGAGAGGATCCGCATTAGCAGCCCTTTCTATTTTAAGCTGCCTGATCCTACCCTCTGTATGCTAGTTCTCCTAAAATGAACAGGGTCTGGAAGACTCTTTGATAATCTGTCCCTATTCCGTAAAGTAAAGAATAAAAACAATAAAAGAAACTACAAAGTAACATTGCTGTGGGATAGGGATGATAGATGTGCTGGGAATGAGTACCTAAGGCCAGCCAGCATATAAGATAATATACAAATTAATGAGTGATATTTGCATACACATCCAATCAAAGGAGCGTCAGCCCACTCAAAGTAGTCAGTTGGCTCTACATTTATTTTTTAGAATGCTGCCCAGCACTCAATTAACTTTTAGAACTTCTGTTTCTGAACTTCAGAATCCTTTCAATGTATTTATCTTCCGAGGGTGAATTTTTGTAAACAAATATATGTCATTAGAGGCAAGTCTCCTAAATTGAGTAACAAACGAAGTTGAGTAATACTTCTGGGAAATCACATATGCACACCAAAACAAAAACCACAGATGCAGTCATAAATTAAAAAGAATGCCTTTCTTGGGTTGTTCCAAAGCTGCCTCTGTGTAATTCCACAAGCGTCTCCAACTGATAGTAGCAACAATTATTGCAGGTCACTTTGAAGGACAATTCTTATTCTGACAGAAAAATTTTGTTTGTTTTTGGGATTGAGGGGGTAAACAAGTCGAAGAAGTAAATTCTACTATTTAATGATTACACAGAAGAAAAAACAGACAAATTCGAAAGGTAATTTTTCGGATCAAAACCCAAAAGACTTAAGAAATTTCCCCAAATTCTCTGAGCTGAAGATAAACAAAAATCAGCTAATGACAACTAGAACGGAATCGTTTTCTCCAACAATTGGTCCAACTATAACTCTAATTCGAGAATGGGGTCAGAGGTTGAGGTTCTCTGTGCCGACACCTTACAGGGGTACTAGAACCTCTCTCATGGCTCAGAAGAGGGCGCCTACGCGGCACCCTCTCTCCTTACCTCCTTCAGGACCCCCTGGGCTCTGTCTGGTAGAGGCCGTGGGCTCTCAAAGGCGGGGCCAGCTCTCTGGGACTTGCCCGGAGGCGGAGTCGGGCCTGAGTAAAAGGCCACAATCCTTGTGGACCCGGAGTTGAGGTGTGCACGGCCAAGGCCGGGGTATGGGGAATTGAGGATCTGGGCCCAACCAGCGAGAAGAGCTGGAGGTCGCGGGCGGAGGGGCGGTTTTAGGGCTTGGAGCAGGCTTTACCAGACAGCCCACCCCTCCCGCCCGTTAACCTGAGATTATCTTTCGCCTTCGCTCGGTTCCGGTCGTTGCTGAGGATGCCGCCGCCGCAGCCTCTGGGCCGCTCGATCATGCTCAGGCTCAGTGGGTCTGGTCTGCAAAACTTGGACTCGACCTCATCCAAGAGCTCGTCCAGGTCCTCCGCCATCTTGAATCGTTACGTTTTTCTCTCCCCGGTTTCCAAGGGCAACGCGAGGACCCGCCGCGCGCGCCCGGAGCCGCGCCTAACCCTGCGCAGGCGCGCGCTATCCCGAGGCGACCGTGGTGTCCGCGAGGCCTGGGTTCTCATGCGTTCGCGCAAAAGGACGCTATGAGTGCGCGAGCGCTGGCGGCGCAGCGCTCCTCGCAGGGCCGAAGATCGGAGATGTCCCTTCTTGCGCCATATCGCGACGCTCTCGTTTCCTTCCAGGTTTGGCACGTTTCAGTCCCATCTCCCCCTCCTGGGGCCAGATTGTAATTACAATCACACGACTTCCTACTTCCCTCAGCCACTCCTTTTCTGGCTTCATTGAGGGTCCTTTTGTAGTTCAGCTGTTTAAAAATTCCTCGAATAATGTGTAAGAAAATAGGGAACTCTTGGAAACGAAAACATTAGCAAAACAGTACCGTCCCGTAGTCGGCAGGATTCGAACCTGCGCGGGGAGACCCCAATGGATTTCTAGTCCATCGCCTTAACCACTCGGCCACGACTACTGTTGATGTAAATTTTGGCAGTGAAATCTCTATAGTCTATGCAAAAGTGTCTATAGTAACATGTTTAGATGGGGAGAAAAACATTGTAAAGTTATTTTGTCAGATAAGAGAATTTTTGAATATTATGGCGCTAATAATTTTAGCTCTTTGCATAAATTATTATGCAAAATAGTTTTAGAGCATATAGTGTCCAACCTATTTTTCTTTTTCCATCAGAAAAAACTGAGTTCTAATCAAATCTCTAAAGTTAGTCAGAAACAGGAGAGAGGGAGGAAAACTCAGAACTACTGTACACGTACTTGCGGCAGTAATGGGGCTATTTTCAGGAGGGAATCTGGAACCTTGGGGTTGCTGAGCAGGCTTTGGGCGTCCTTGTGTTTCTCCCAGCTCCATTCCCTGGCTTAGCTCTTAAAAGAACAGCTCACAGGGCTCTTTTACCTGCTAGGCACTAAAATGCTAATACCCACAGATTAAAATTCACTGTGCAAAGTCAGACTGTCCCAATGTTCCATAAAAGCACTACTTTGAAATGTGTAATGCGTGATACAAATGTAAGAAATTGTCATTTAATGATAGTCCTATAAATACTATGCACGATGTAACCTGAACTTTGAGTGTTTTTAAAGTGGGGTAGCAAAGGTGTAGGCACCGTAGGAAACTGGAGATAGTTCAATCCAGATGACTTAGTAAATTCATTTATTTGGTTTGTTTTTGTTCAAAATATCTTTAATGTCCTTGAAGAGCACACTGCAGTGGCGTGCTGGAGCGAATGGTACTTGCTCATTAGTGCCTACCTTTAAATTTTCACGAATTTTGGGAGCCAGTTGTGAATGCAACGATTATTAAAAATTAACTGTATAGAACAAACTAACACTCAATAACCACCATGGTCTAGTTATTTCACTACATTTTACTATAATTTATGCTGCCGAGATTATCTACATCTATTGTATCTGAAATACTATACAATGGGTTGCTATTGTGAATCTCTTCTTAATTTCTCATTTAGTGATGTCACTTGGGTAGCTTAAAATCAGCCTTTGGCGGGGGAAAGCTTCAACTGGGAATTTGCAAATGCTGCAAAATAATGGCTTTTTCTCTGTAAGAGCTGCTTATGAAACATTTACCAGCACACCACTTAATATTACCTACCATCAGATCAACCTTGAATATTCCCAGCAAGGCAACACTCTCCTTATCTGTAGGGCTGCTTTGGTTTTTCTCCCTGCAGCTTTGTTTTAGCGATTAGAATCCTGGCATATTGTATAATTTCCCACTCAATTTTTTGAAGGTTTTTTGGAGGGAGGGGCGAGAGAGGAGTTTTTGTCAAGTTGCCTTGCAGGGTAATTGTATTTGGAATTTTCCTCCAGCGGAAAGACAGGAATAAGCCACTTGATACTGAAGTTGCCTTTGCAACATGGTTCCAGGGGGAGTAATGCATAGTTGCCATCCAGTTTAACAGGCTTAAATTAATGATTTGATTTTTCTCTAGAAAAGATACGGTGGTATATACCAGTATAGTTGACTGCTGAACAACATGGGAGTTTAAGGGTACGGACCCTCTGTGCAGTTGAAAATTCTCTGTATCTTTCACTCTCCCAAAACTTAGTTGTCTTTTGGTAGCTGCAGGGGATTGGTTCCAGAACCACCCACAGATACCCAAATCAACGCATACTCAAGTCTCCCAATATAAAATGGTGTAGGTAGGTTAATGCAAACAGTCGGCCCTCTGCATCCCTGCTTAAGTGGGCCTGTTGAGTTCAAACCCATGTTGTTCAAGGGTCAACTGTAGTTGAAAGAATCTATTAGCATGTAGATTTGCATAAAGGACTGTGAAAAGATGAAAGAGGAAAAGTTTCTAGTTGTGTGTTTTGTTTGTAAGAATATTAGAAAAAAATGGGAGCTTGTTTCCTTCATTTTAATAAAAAGCTTAGATAGACCATCCAGAGGTTGGTGTTTTCAGAATTTCATTTATAGCTCATTCAGCTCTCCATCGGGTCTCCTGACTTTAGCAGTGTTGTCTTTCTGCTGTGCCTTAGAAAGAGAAAAATCTGCATCTACAAGGAGAGATGCCATATATCACATAGGTGCACTGTAAAAAGATAGATAGTGAACTATGAAAAAATCTCCAGATGTCAGGAGTGATACCGGATGTGTTTTGGTGGACTCTTATTAAACAGTGGAAATGTATGTACATGATATGTATACATGACTTTGGAAGATTCTGCATTCATGAAAATCATATTATAAGATAATTCTTAAAAAACCATATTACAGTAATCCCCTCTTATCTGTGGGGATACATTCCAAGACCCCCATTTGGTGCCCGAAACCGCAGATAGTACTGAACCCTAGTTATACTATGTGTTTTCCTATGTATACATACCTATGATAAAGTTTAATTTATAAATTAGGCACAGCAAGAGATTAACAATAGCAACTAATAATAAATTAGTTATAATAATAATTATAACAATAGACTGTAATAAAAGTTATATGAATGTGGTCTCTCTCAACATATCTTATTGTACTCAACCTTCTTGTGATGTTGTGAGATAATAAAATGCCTTAAATTGAGAACTTTCACATTTTCACTTAAAAGAAGCACTTTACCACTTCTCTTTGGTATATCAGAATTGCCAGCACCACTACTCAAAATAAGGGTTGCCTGAACACAAGCACTGCAATACCACAACAGTCATCTGATAACTGAGATGGCTACTAAATGACTGACAGGTAGGTAGTGTGCACAGCATGGAGATGCTGGATAAAGATATGATTCACGGCCTGGATGGGATGGAGCAGATTTCATCACACTACTCAGAAAGGTATGCAATTTAAACCTTATGAATTGCTTATTTCTGGAATTTTCCATTTAATATTTTTGGACCACTGTTGACCATAGGTAATTGAAACTATGGAAAGTGAAACCTTGGGTAAGGGGAAACTATTGTATATAATCCCTTGATATTTTCTTTTTGTTTTCCAAAGTGAGGAATCTTATTTATTACCTCTATAATTGTTAATATGTGTAAACCGTGATGTGAATCTTTGTCCTCAGTCTTTACTCATTTTGGAAAGCACGCTGAGTGTCAGATGTTTCATAAAAGAGTTTTAGCCAGGTGTCTTCAGATGATACAATTATTAAACATGGTAAAAGGGGCATGCCATGTATTATTACATTTACTTAGTATTCCAAGAAAGTGTTTTTGGGGTAAAGTTGTTCAAAATAAGAAAACAAAGTCCTGTTGGCTCTTCCAAGAAACTGGAAAATGCTCTGAGCATGCCTTGCTAGCACCATTCTAAATGAGTTAGAAGTGGCGATACAGCTGGTTCTGTTGTCCCACACAGCTCCAGGCCAACTCCTTCAGTTGTTAGGTGTTTTATAATCCTCTTGGCTCTTCATATAATGAACTGCAAGGCCTCTTTGAATTCTCATGTACTTGGGTTAAATTTCCCCAGCCCTGCTTTTCTCCCCACACATCGCAGACCTTCTAAATAAACACCCACACCTGAGCAGTGACAGCGGCGTGAGGGGAGGCATCCTCCCAGAACAGTTGCCAACCTCCCAGCAGCTGATGCTATGGAAGAAAAGGAATAGCACTGAGGCAGCTCCAGTTCTTTTAAGTGGTCCCTGAGTTAGGCCCCGATGTCATGTAGGTAAATTCAGTCCAGAACTCACAGAATCTTTATTGGAATTTGTACATCCATCTCTCACAGCTGTGGAAAGTTTAGACTAATCACAACTCTCACTGGGATACTATCATCTTCGTAATTTGAAAAAGGATCAGGAGCCTGCAGGCTTGGAACATCTTGAGAAAACTCTGGCCCTGAAATACATCATCACACGTGGGGGACACCACTTGCGGCATCATCTCAGAGAGCTTAAGAATGCTGAAATCAAGTATTTCTCTGGTGCGGTTTCAAGTGGCCTGAGAAATCTGAGAACTGTTTTTTTTTTTTTTCTTTTTTTTTAAACTGCAAAACAGATTCTTTCCTCTTTCATCAACCCCGTTGCTGTCAATGTGTCCAACGTTAGGTGCCAGAAGTGAGCATAGCCTTTTAATGATAGCAATGCCAAGGTTAACATGGCCACCAGGGGCTCTCTCAAGAATCCGTTAGGGTGTATTTTGATCCACAAACACGTTCCAAAGGCGTGCACCTCCTTAGTCTTTGTAGCCTCAGTACATTTCTCTTCAGCAGCCTGGATAAAACTTGTCACTTTTGTCAGAACTTCTTGTGCTTTGGGGACATGATTTTTCATTGACCCCATGTGTCCATATGTTAGGGCTAGGTTCTCAGTTGGTATTTGGGAAGCAGCCTCTGACAGCGCAGCGGCCTAGTGAACTACAGTCATTTGTTCAAAAGGATAGTATTTACAGATGTGCTATAAGAGTGTAATATAATTTTTGACCCCACCCAAATGGATATTTTGTCGCCATCCACATAGCAACCAACAAACAGATCAGTTTGAGGAGGCAAGTGCTAATGAATGTCACTCAAACTAGTCAACCCTCTGAGTAGTCAGTAATACAGCCCTTTTTTGAGGCTTTACCATTAAAAAGTCCTTTTCAATTCTACAGTTCATTGAGTACAGCTCCCTCTTCCTTTCTCCTTGTCTCATATTATTTTTTGCTTTATGATTTTCAACCTTCAGAAAGTTAAACCTGATTCAATGAAAAATAAGGGACCAGCTGGATGACTACAGAGGGGATTGTAAGAATTTAGCTAGGTGTTATAATGAGAGCAAAGTGAAGACCAAATCGGTGGAGTCAATCGGAAACGTCTCACAGCTCTGGGCTTGGTCTTAGTAGCACCTCTTGGTCTCCCATTTCCTCGACTGGCCATATTGCCTCTTAGAGAAGAATCCAGGGTTTTAAGCAGACAAGTTCGCTGTATTGCCTCAGGCATATTTCTACACATCAACCAATCTTTATGGTCTTACAAAAGATACCTGTAGGTTTTTTGAAATCTAAAGATTCTCTACCTACACAAAAAGCTCATGGAAGTTCCAAAGGGTAAAGCCAAGAGAGGTATCTCCTTTACAGTGAACTTCCCGAGGAATATCTGGAGGCTGGAAAGGACTTTAGTGATTACATATAAATCTCTTTCATTTTACAGGTGAAGCAATCATGGCTAGAGAAGTGAAACAATTTAGAAATTCTTTGATTATTAAGAGACTTTCATTGCAACCATTCATTACATTGTCTTATTTTGTTATCATGCTGGTTATTCTGGATAAGACTATTTCTAGTGGCCATAAATTGATGATATAAATTTAATATCAGATTTTGGAATCCTTTCATGCCTGGACTGACATATCAATAAAAAGATAGCTTATCCCCTCAAGTTTTGTAAAAATCTCTGATTGTCTATATCACTCTAATATATCCATTGCTCATATAGTTTAGTGATTATGTCTAGACCTCATATTACACAGGACACAAGTCATATTATATATGAGAATAGGAACTATAACTTGATGCATCTTTGTTTCTCCTACAGTGCCTAGGAAGGTAGGGAGAAGTGTATCTTTTGAGAACATCTACATTGAAATTCTATTAGGATACTGCTTTTGGAGGCCAGGGAACTCCACTGTTTTCTAATAGGGAGGCTGATTCTATGACTTGTGAGTTGGAAGCCTGTAGAAATGGTAAGTTCTAACAAATGTGGGTGCAGAATGGGCTGTTCAAGCCAACAAAGCTTTTGGCTGAAGGAGAATGAGTCTCCTTGAGCATTCAGGGAGGTCTAAGTCCTAGGAGAGATTGGGGGCTATAGAGGAGGGTTAGAGCTGACCGTGAGCTCTGTGAGGGGAAGGTCTGGGCTCACCTCTGTACCCTCAGTGCTGGCATGTGCCTGGTCTGTGAATGAAGGGACAGATTCTTTCCACAGCAGAAGCAGAATATTTTCTAGCATTTTATTTTTTTCTTCTGAAATCAACATCATTTCAGACTATATGTGGCAATTCTATAAGACATTATCATTTATTGGCAAAACATCATGGATTGCTGTATCAGTTCCTATTTGCCCTTCTTGACTGTGGGTATGAAATATCTTCCTTGCAGGATGAACCCCTCCAGACCCTGAGCCAACCTAAGATTTCCTCGTTCTTCTCTATCATGGTTAGATCTGGATTGGTCTAGATGGCCTAAGCCTGGTATCCAGTGAGCAAAGTGCCACACTGCTCTCCTCTGAAGTATAAAATGAAGATGTAGGCAGACCACATTCCTTCTGAAGGTTCCAAGGAACAATCTATTCCTTGCTTCTTTCAGCTTCTGATGACTATTAGCATTCCTTGGCTTGTAGCCTCATCACTCCAATCTCTGCCTCCGTCTTCATATTGCCTTTTCCTTTGCATATCTTCTCCTTTGTGTGTTTATTTTATAAGGATACAGGTAATTGCTTTTAGAGCCCACCTAGATTATCCAAGATAAGCTTCTTCTTTCAAGATCCTTAACTTAATCGCATCTGCAAAGGCCCTTTTCCCAAATGATGTAATAGTCCAGAGATTTGACATGGATATCATTTCTTGGGGGTGATTTCTTAGCTTATCACAAAGGCCTTGACAAACGCCTGGCCTGTACTGGCCCCTCTTCCTGGGAGATCAGCCCCTTGTCTCTCTTGGTTCTAGCTAAGGATATGTCTCAACATGATGAGTCTGTCTGTAATCAAATTCTGTCACCCACTTGACTCTGAGTATCTTCATAGCTCACACATTCTTACTGCCATTCCAGGCCTCCAGTTCCAGCCACTTGAGTATAGGTGTCAGGCTGAATCAGTTCCAAGCTTGCCTTTAAATACAGTGATTTTTCTTGATGGACTCCTTTCCCACCCAAAGTTGGGTCAATTCTCTTAGCCTGAGCCATACTGGAATGGTTTTCATCCTCTTGTCAGCCTGGCATTGAGGTCTCAGTGAGCCTCATGGCAATGATTGTGTTGACAAGTATAGCGTTCTCATGTCTATAATATAATTTATTAGATATCTACCATATTCTGAGCTCTTTATATAACTTATTTAATGTCATGGCTGAAGAAATAGGGGCAAAGAGGTAAAGTTACTTGCGTAAGGACCTATAATGTGGGTTTTGAAATTGGGTCTAACTATAAAACTCATGTTCATTTTACCATGCCATACTATATTTTACATGGCTTCATTATTTGTCTTAAGGCTATCTTCTCTTTTTCTCTTCCTTATTAAAAAAAAAAAAAAAGAAAAGCAAAAATAAAAACAAAAACAAAAAACAGGTGAGGGTAGGAATTTGCTTTAATTTGATTTTCTAATTATTTATAAGGACTTGGCAGACAAATGTACTCAACCAGATAACTTAATTCTTAAATTCTTGTCTGTGGGGGACCTTTCTAGCTTAGGGTCTTTGAGTGCACATATGTTTATACTACTCTTGCCAGTTCATATTATTCTACAGTTATTGCAATTCCCCACTGTGTGTAGAATCTGTCTGTATTCTCTTAACATTCTCCAGCAACCATCCTGCATTCACAAAGATGAGATGCGCATGTGAAGGGAAATGCTAAGTTCAATCAGCCAGAAAAAGTTTAAAAGTCCATATTCCAAGAAAGAAGTTGTGCAATGAATTTACACATCGGCCTCTGACTGAAATAGACCCATATCCATGCTTCTAAGTATAGTTAGACTAAAATTCTTAGAACCAACAGCTATCTGTCTCTTGGCCTTGCTAACTTTGGTTTTAGTTCTAGCTCTGTAACTATATTATGATCTTGGATGAGACATTTACCCTTCTCATTCTTCAGTCTCTTTATGTGTAATCATGGCTAGTAAATACTTATGCTTTCTATGGTTTAACAAACTAAAATAAATTTTTAAAAAGTTAGGTTTCTTAATCTAAAAGAAACAATTTATGAAAGGCAGTGCGCTAATGGTGGCGAACAAGTGGCTTTAGAATCACGTGAGCCAAGGTTTCAGTCTCACGTCCCCCATTTACTAGCTGAGGGTAGGGGGGAGGGTACTAGAAGGCATTGTCTTTTCTGACCGCAAGTCTCTTTATCTGTTAAAAACTGGGGTAAGTAATACGGTACTTACCTTACAGGAATGTTGTGAGAGCTGAATGGGAGCCCAAGCTAGAGGCAATAGAAGTATGGAGCTACTGAGAGAGCCAGGCTGGCCTCTATCGATGACCCCAAGAGGAAAAAGACCGTCCTCGCTGCCACGCTCCTCATTGGGCTTGCCTAATGTTTTCTCTCCAAAGACAAGACACTGCTTTGTAACAGACAGATTAGTGGCCCAAGCAGAGAGCAGTTTGTTTCATTACTTTAAAACAAACCTACACATCAAAAACTACTTTGTTTGAGCCCTGTGGATGGGTGCAAGATGGAAGTTAAGCCTCCTAATAGTGAGAAAGTAGGTAAGCAAGTTAGAAGGGGCCATCAAGGGATCCCTCTTGAGGGAGAGAGAACAGGTGAATGATGTTCCAGTGTAGATTGAGTCAGAGGTAACATATCTGTTGCACACAAACATTTCTGCTGAATCTTGCCACCACCCCAGTTCACACTCTTGTCTATTATGGAAATCTGCAAATATCTTCTAACTGGTTTCCCTGCCCCCAGATACTTCCTGTATACATACGCTCCTGGAAATCTTAGAGCTCAAGCTTTCACGCTTTTCAACCATGACTCACAGTGAGAAATACATTTTAGAAGACAGGACAGTATACACATATGTCTCTCTAGTCTGTCTGTCTGTCTATCTGTCTGTCTATCTGTCTGTCTATCTATCTATCTATCTATCTATCTATCTATCTATCTATCTATCTATCTATCTATATTATCTATCTATCATCTATCTACTTACCTGTATGTTATCTAAAGTGAGACAAAAGTTTATAAATTGAATTTAATCTATGTGAGATGCATTCTGATATTTTCTATTTTATTCTATTCTATCCTTTTATTTGAAAAAAGTTCTGGTCAAACTTACTTCAATAGATTCCAGGAGGAGTAGGTGAAGAAGTGACCTATAGTTTGAAGTATACTGTTCTTAGAGCATTGATCTGATTATGTCCTTAGTTTCTTACTAAATCTATGATGACCTTACATTGCGTTCCACATGAAGTTCCAATTCCTTAGCCAGATGACTCCTCATTCCCTCTCAGATCATTTTCCCATTACCCCTGGCAGGAGGCAGCAGACTGTAGTGGGGGCTTTGGAGTCAGAGGGGCAAGAACTGAGGGCTGGTCTATGACACTTACCCGTGTTATGGTCTTGGAAAAGCTAACTTAATTTTTTTTTTAATTAAGTTTTTTGGGGTAACATTGGTTAATACAATTATATAATTTTCGGTTGTACATTATAATTTGGCATCTGTATATTGTGTGTTTACCACCCAAAGTCCAGTTTCCTTCAGATACCATATATTTGATCCCCTTTACCCACTTCACTCTCCCCCTACCCCCTATATTTGACCCTCTTTACCCTGTCTACCTCTACCCTCCTCCCCCACCCCCTACTCTCTGGTAACCACTAGCCCATTGTCCATGTCCATGAGTCTCTGTTTGTCCTGTTCATTTGTTGCTTTTATGTTTATATCCCATGTATAAATGATATCATGTGATTTTCAACTTTTTCTGTCTAGCTTATTTCACTTAGCATGATTATCTCGAGGTCCAACCATGTTGTCACAAATGGCAGTATTTCATCTCTTCTTATGT
>NW_006439568.1:26145571-26146925 GCF_000325575.1 Pteropus alecto | reverse complement strand
TTGCCTGCATCTATCAATATGATCATATGATTCTTATTTTTTAATTTGTTTATGTGGTGTATCACATTAATTGATTTGCATATGTCGAACCATCCTATGCCCCTGGGATGAAGCCCACTTGATCATAGCGTATAATCTTTTTAATATGTTGCTATATTCGGTTCGCTAGTATCTTATTTAGGATTTTCTCATTTGTGTTCATGAAAGATATTGGTCTGTAGTTTTCTTTTTTTGTGTTATCTGTACCAGGTTATGGTGTCAGAGTAATATAGGCTTCATAAAATGAGTTGGAACGTATTGCCTCCACTTCAAGTTTTTAGAAGAGTTTGAAGAGAATAGGTATTAAATCTTCCTTGAATGTTTGGTAGAATTCACTGGTGAAGCCATCTGATCCTGGACTTTTACTTTTTGGTAGGTTTTTGATAATTGTTTCAATTTCCATACTGGTGATCGGTCTATTTAGATTTTCCAGATCTTCTTGATTCAGTCTAAGAAGGTTGTATTTTTCTAAGTACTGGTCCATTTCTTCTAGGTTATTAAATTTGGTATTACATACTGTTTCATAGCATTCTTGTATGATCCTTTGTATTTCTATCATGTTAGTCATAATTTCCCCTCTTTCATTCCTGATTTTGTTTATTTGTGTCCTTTCTCTTTTTTCCTTAGTGAGTCTAGCCAGGGATTTGTCAATTTTACTAACCTTCTCAAAGAACCAGTCTTTGTTGCATTTATTTTTTCTATCTTGTTTTGTTTTGTTTTCGATTTCATTTATTTCTGTTCTAATTTTGACTATTGATTTCCTTCTGTTGACTTTAGGCTTCATTTGTTCTTCCTTTTATAGCTGTTTAAGTTGAAGCGTTAGGTTGTTTATTTGGGCTCGTTCTTGTTTTTGCAGGTAGGCCCGTAATGATATGAACTTGTTCTTATGACTGCTTTTGCCGTGTCCCAAAAGTTTTGATATGTTGTACTATCATTATCATTCGTTTCTGTGTATCTCTTTGATCTCTCTTTTTATTTCTTCTCTGACCCAGTTATTCTTCAGTAGCATGTCGTTTAATCTCCACGTATTTGTGTTTCTTCCTGATTTTTTTTTTTTGCTGTTGATCTCTACTTTCAGAGCATTATGATCAGAGAATATGGTTGGTACGATTTCAACCCTGTTATATTTGTTGAGGCTATCTCTGTGTCCCAGTATGTGGTCGATTCTTGAGAATGTTCCATGTGCACTAGAGAAGAATGTATAAGCAGCTGTTTTGGGATGGAAGGCTCTGTGAATGTCAGTTATGTCTAGTTGTTCTAATGCGTCATTTAAGGACATTATTTCCTTATTGATTTTTTGTTTGGGTGATTTATC
>NW_006439568.1:26137035-26143799 GCF_000325575.1 Pteropus alecto | reverse complement strand
AGATTTGATATAATGCATAATAAAAACTTTTAAAATCCAGAATGCACAAAGTACTGCACAATTTGATCACTAAGTCATTAGTTGATAAGCAAACCTCACAAAACAGCTTCATGTCAGCCAAGGCCACAGACACCGTGTACAACACAACTGAACTGACAGATTTTGACATGTTAAAAATACAACATCAGTGCACATTGGGGATCCCTGGTGCTAGAAACAAGGGCGACGAGAGGGCAAAACTAATCCTTGGTAGCTTTATCCTCCTTGATTTTAACTGAGGCACTCTCTCGGGCTTTGGCCAGCATACAGCGCTTGATCTCCAAGCCAATGGCTTTGGCCAGCTGGGGCGGCACAGCGTTGCCCACCTGCTGGATCTTGTCCATGATGTTGCCGAACAGCCTGTAGGTGTCTGGGAAGCCCCGGGAGCAGGCGCACTCATGAACGCTCACAACGTGGTGCTGTTTGGGGTGGAGCACAAGACCCTGCTTGCCCATGGGCTCATGGTTGGTGACAGTCGTGCTGAAGAAGCCGTCCCACTCGAGTCGCCCGTAGAGGCCAGTCTAGTGGTTGTGCCTGTTTCCCGTGGTTTCCAGTAGGTGGTGTCCAAGCCTCTTAGATCCCTGCTTTATATAAAGGTTAAATATTGCCTTTTTAATTTTCTTGTAGATATTTAATCATGCTTGCTACACTCAGTTTCAGTCCCTGTCAGTGTCAGCAACAGTCTCGGCACCTGGGGTTCTGTGGTGATCAGTCTCGGAGGGTACGGGGTGAGAAGCCCTCTGGGTTAGGGTTGGAGGCTGTGCCTCAGCCTTGGTTTTGCAACCGGGGCCAGTAAAAATCAGCTGTTGCTGCTGTGCAGTCCCATCTCACTTCTCCGCTTTCTGCCCTGATGACTGGGCCCTGCTGTTGACTGTGTGGAACTCACAGCCCTTCAAGGTAGGGCTGTTCAGGGAAGTTGCCGTAGCTTCTCCCCTCTCACCCCTCCTGCAGGGAGCCCCAGAGGCTGTGAGAGGTAGCTTCAGTCTCAGCAGTGTTTGCTCAGATTCCCTTAGGGCTCCGTAGTGTTCAGTCTTGGAGGGTATAGGGGGAGGGGCCCTCTGGGTTCGGGGTTGGGGCCTGGGGCTCAGCCTCGGTTTTGTAACCGTGGCTGGTAAAAGTCAACTGTTGTTTTTCTGCCATCCTGCTTCTTTGCCTTCTGTCCTGATGAGTGGGCCCTGTAGTCGGCTGACTGCGGGGAGCTCATGGCTTTCCCAGGCAGGGCTGTTCAGTGAACTCTCCACTCCTTCTCTCCTTCCCCTCCTCCTACAGGGAGCTCCTGCGGCTGCGCTGCGAGAGGCAGCTTCTTTATTTCTCCCAGTGGACCACTCGACACCTGGGGCTCTTATGTGCAGATCCCATGCTCAGACGTGCTGGTGTGCAGTTTGGGTGTTTTTTGTTCACTTTTAGATGTATGGCTTATTGTTATTTCAGTGGGAGAGATCTGAGGACGTCTCTCACTCCGCCATGTTTTGCAGAATCTAACTTAATTTTTATATTCCTACACTCTCATCTGGATGGGAGGAACATTGTCTGAGGATACAGGAGTCCATTTCCTTTTCTGGTGACCTTCAGAGGAAGGGACAATTCCTTCTAGCCCTTTCAAATAGCCTTATCATCTTATCTTCTAATTAACCACTTATGAATAACGTTTCTGGTTGCTTGTCTGCAACTGCTGGGAGTACTTGTCTCCCCAAACTTCATTTCAGCCAGAAACTTCTTTTTTGATATCCTCTTGTTTGACATCTTTTGAATGCTGAACTTTGAACAAAATAATTCAAGATGGTGATGTAGAGAAGCTGATTGTTGGCTCTTCCAAAAATCTGCTTTTAGGGACTACATATTGAGCATTTAAAATTTAGACACTGCAGCAGCAGCCTAGGTTGAGGTTTTAGCCCTAAGACAGACAGACACTGAGATGGATGATGTAATAATTAAACTAGTATTTTGTGCAATCAGTTTTACCTGAAGGTTCTAAAGCCTTAAGAACATCTGGTGACAATTTGTAGTTAGCACAATATTATTTTGCATTTATTAAGTGCTGATAATGCATGGGTGTTGTAGAGAATACAATCCCTGTTCAGAGGTCAAGGGAGAGGGCAAATATATACCAAAAGAAAGAAGGTGAGGCTTTTATAATAATTGAAGATTTTTCTTCAAAACCCCTTCTGTCTAAATTAATTTAAACTTTATGATTTTGTAAAAAGCTATAATTTTTATAAAACTTCTGCAGTTTACAAAATGTTTTTACAGAGATTATCTAATTTAATCCTTACTTTAGCCTTGCTGTGTTGTCATTTAGTCAGCAGCAAGCAAGAGAAAAACTGACTCAAACTGCATTCAACAACAAGGGAAAGTTATAATTGTCTTAACTCTAAACCCTGAAGTGTATTGGTCTTGGGGTTATTAGTCCAGCAGGTTAGTGAGGACTCAGGTTGTTCTCCTTCTCTTTCTACTCTTTCATTTAGGACATCAGCTCCAGCCAAGGCTACATTCCCTCATGGTAGTAAGAATTCTGTCAGTAGCATTGGGGCTACCCATCTAGCTCCAACCATGGAAGAGAAGTCTTTCACTTCTCCTGATTCGTCATTTTAGGTAATGTATCAACCCCGTAGGGGTGGGATGGTGACCTTACAGTGACTGGCTTGGGTTCCTGAACCAATTACTAGCAAGGAAGGGTGTGATTACTGTGATTGGCATAGACCAATTGAGATCCCCTCCTGGAGCCAGGCATGGAGCTAGTCTAGTCCCTCTGGGTCACATGGAGTGGGTAGATGAAAAAACAAAGTCTGGGCTCTGTTAGGAAATAAGAAGAGGGGAATGGATGCTGGTAGCACCCAACAGGGTTTACTCTAAGTATCTGATGCTAATTTATAGAGGAAAACCCAAGGCTTATGGAAGTTAAATCGCTGTCCAATCTCCCCATCCGCTACCTGACACCTAGTAAAATTTCTCAATCTTACATTTCATCTCCTTGGGATCCTGGTTCCTGCTTTCCCCTGTGACAATTGGTCAGCTAGATACACTGATATTTAGCTGACATTACCAGTGTGCTAACAATCGGTATTCTGTCTAGCCCTCTCTGGCCTAAGCTTTTATGAAACCCACTGGTTATCTGGTTGGGTCCTTAAAGGGCCTTTAGTCACAGTTGGGTCTTTCCTGACTTCTCACATTCATAAGTCATAAATGAGACAGAAACTATTCTTTTCTAGAACAGAGATATAAGACTAAGCTAGCTTATTAAAAAAAAAGGGAGGCACTCATTTCCTCAGAGTTTTGTGCAATCAGTTTACCTTGTTGTCCTCTTTCTACCTGCCCCCTCTCTTTTTGCCTCTCCCCCATCTTTTCCTCTTCTCAGAGGGAGGTGCTAAACCTCATTACCATGAATGTTTGATGTTAGCTTTGCCTGTAGAACTGTGGCTCTGCTCAGAATTCCTGCAGAAATGCTAGATTCATGCAGGTTCACCAGCAACTTTCACCCTCAGAAATCAAGTCCAGTCTAGCTATTCACAAGCACATAAATCATTTTAGGGAAGGTGAAAGTTCATCTGGCCCAATATTTCTCCTCTGCTTTTGGTTTATCTTAATTCCGTTTTGCTATTTTTTTCACCACACCCTCAATCTTCTCTGTCTCCAAAAGAAGCATAACTGCCCTTCCTCAACTTTTATAAACTCTGTTAGAGCCACTTTCTTCAATAACTAATTCCATATGTTGCATACATGAGCTCCATCAGGTTCCCCCTCCCCCACTCCACTTTCTCATTTTTGCATAGCATCCCTCAGTGTTTGGATCATTACAAGTAAAAGGAGAAAATACTCTCCAACTCCACACCAGTAGGGCCTTCTCTTTGGTGTATTCCATGTGTGCCATCATTTAAAATGTTCTGTGGAAGTTTTTCTAACCCATTGAGAAACAGCTGGTCCGCCTTCACTGTCCTGCTCCTTTTTCCCTTGAAAGCTCTATGTGGTTTGGGTGGTGCTGCCTTTCCCTGGTCAGGACACTGTGCTTCCTGGGATAAAGGACAGAAAAGGCCTTGATCTTTCTTAGAGGGGTCCAATAAGAACTCTGAGCAGACAGAGGACACTTCTCTGGTTTCCCAGTAAATTTCTTTTGCAAATATACTCTCAGATTTCAGTTGTTTTTAACCACAGCTGGGCACAGGGCTGATGATTTTTTTAAAATAGATTTTTTTCTTTTTCTAAGTAACTTCACTTAGTTCCATTCTGGTTCTTTTCTGATCTGTGCCCAGATATGACTGTTCCATGACAGATATACTCTGTTGTTGGTTCTCTGCTCCCAGACTAATTATTCCATTTCTTGCTAATAATAATTACTTCTACCTTTTAGGTAGATTTAGCTTTTCCTTGTGATGAGATTTTTTCTTTTCTGTCTAACAACAGGCGTTATCACCCTTTACCTCCTTCCACATCTCTCTCAAACGAGAGGGGGCCTTGCCTGCCTTGTTCTGGGCCAGGGCCTCACAGGTACATGGAGCCACAAACAATTCACAGTGCCTGGCAGGGCGGCAGTGGGGAGTTGCACATCATTATTGTTGATTTGTAAATCTGACTTTTCTTATATATTGCCAGGACGCTACTTTAGAGTGGTTGCCATGCCTCAGAGGCATGGAACTCAGTGGCTATGGTCAGCCTATAGAGACTGTGCCAAGGTTCATGAAAGGGAAAGTGATGCATGGTAAATATTTTTTCACAGTCCCAATTCCCTCCCTTCTCCTAATCATTTAAATATGTAATTGAGTTTGCTTCATAGGTCCAAATGACCACCTCTTTGTAAACAGTGGTCTTTGACACCCATTGTTGGAGGCACTTCTAAGCCAAAGGGGACTTGATAGATTCCTTTGTCTCTCATTTGATCCCATAGTGCTTTATTTAAGGGGGTTCTTTTATTTGGCCCCATAATATAGCATTCAAGTAAGTAAACTCTGGTGCCATACTGCCTAAGTAAGATATCCAAGCTCTGCCACCTATTCACTGTGGATCTTGGGGAAGTTACTTAATCTTTCTGTGCCTCAGTTTCCTCACCTGTAAAATAGAGCTGATAACACTGCTCTCTTGAGAATTAAATCAGTCGATGCATGAGAGTGCTTAGAAGAGTACCTGGTACATAGTAAGCACCAACATATTGGCAATTATTATTTGGCACTTCCATGTTCTAGCTCCATTCTCCAAACCCCCAACCCCAGGAACATTTCCATGAATTGACAGTTAGGAGAGTTCTATTTGGTCACATTGGACCTTGGAACTGTATTCTTTTTTTTCTATCTCTGGTTTTATTTTACCAACTTCTGAGACCCTAGATTTATGAATAGTATGGGCATAAGGGTTTTGCATTTGGAGCTCCTCTAAGGGCCATGGTGATTCCCTGCAAGGAAAACAGAAGAGATTTTCAGACATGTCTGTGTCTCTCCAGGGAAACAGCTGTATCACTTCCCCTACTGACCTCAGGGAATCAGTAGGAACCAGCCCCATTCAATTGTTCCTGCCTAATTACCCTTATTACCTGCTCTGATTCAGTTATTACTTTGGTATTTATTAATTATGCTGTGACCGGCCTTCAAAGTATGTCTTTTGTTTATGCAATTTAGCTAAAATCACATTGTGGGGCAACACTAATTATAATGATACTGGCAAGTGCTATAGCTTGACTTTCTAAGCTCCTTGCACACCTAATTTTTAGTTTGTATTCATTGGAAATTTTATGAAATGGTATAATCACTTTCTAACTATTGTATCTTTCCCAGGTACACTGCCATTTTTATATTTGGGGGCAAATGAACTCCAGATAAAGGCTGTGGTTATAGCAAAACATGTTTGCTATAAACTTTTGATGGGGTTGAACACAAAATTAATAATCTTTTACTAACTGGCAAGTTAATTGAATGAATTGATTGATTTATTAGTTCTTTCGGTCAGCTTTCTTGACTAGTTGGTGTGTTATCATAAGGATAGAGCCTGCAACATTTTCACTTTCTCTAACCCAATGTAAACACAAATATTAATTTGCTGTGGATCTTTTTAAGCAGTACTTGTTCTCAAAACCCTCTACCAGAGATATTTTCAGGTACCATTACATGGATTGTCTTCGTAACTCTTCTTCTACTATGAATGTGTGAACTGGCTCAGCAGAATAAGAGATTTGTCTGAAGTACTAGGTTGTTTCTGTCTTGAATCATTTACCAAGTGGCTTTGATCTTGAAGGGCAAACTCAGCTTTGGTTTGTGTCCTTCATCACCAAGTGGACCAACCACCAATTCTGTAGGGACGTGGGGGTAAGAGAAATCTCAGTGGCTGGCTTATTTCTTAGCTTGGGTCTACTAGTGTGGTAGCACTTGGGGATAACTCTGTTCTTATAGTTACAGAGTCTGCCTCCTAGTTTTATAGGCATCAACATTTATTTTATTAATTTCCAGGCAGTAAAAATAACTAGTACATAACCCTCACAGTGTGCAGGCACAGCTCTCAGTACTTTAGATATGTTACTCCTTTTAATGCTTTCAACAGCTCTATGAGGTAAGTTCTGTCATTATACCCACTTTGTAGATGAGGAAACAAAAAGTGTCTCAGAGGAAGGAGGTTCTTGCCTGAGCTCCCACAGCAAGTGAGTGGTGATATCCAAGGTCTCAGAGCTGGTGAGGGTAGATTCAGAATTTAAACTCAAGCAGTCTGTCTGTGGAGTCACAACTACTATCCTGAGGGACTGACTTAAC
>NW_006439568.1:26049913-26136993 GCF_000325575.1 Pteropus alecto | reverse complement strand
CTTACAAAGAGAAATGTAATAACTGTGACACTAAATATTGGTTATTTTCTCTGGTTATTTGCTCACTCCCTCCCGGTGAGCAAATCCACTCGAAAGTCCAAATCAGGATCAATTATTGCTGAAATAAACTCATAGATATATATTCCTGTCATTCATAGCTCTCTTCTTTAACTTGACCGCTAACCCTGTGTCCCTGAGTCTCTATGTTCTTTTGATGCATCCTTCACACAACATCTAACTCCTATTAGTATGTTCAACAAGGAAACACACAACAGGTAGTGGTTAAGCACACAGTATTAATTTTCTAGGATTGCTACAATAAATTATCCAAATTTGGTGGCTTAAAACAACAGAAATCTATTCTCTCAGAGTTCTGGAGGCCAGAAGTCCAAAATCAAGGTGTATGCAGGATTGTGCACCCTCAAAAGGCTCTAGGGGAGAACACTTTCTTGCCCCTTTCAGCTTCTGGGGGCTCCATGTGCTTCTTGGTTTGTGGCTGTATAAATCTGATCTTTGCCTCTGTCTTCACATGACCTTCTCCTCTCCCTGTGTCTCCCATGGATGTCCCTTGTAAGGATACTTGTCATTGGATTTAGGGCTCATCCAGGTAATCCAAGATGATCTCGTCTTGAGATTCTTAAATTAATTACATCTGTAAAACCCTGTTTCCAAACAAGATCACATTCACAGTTTCCAGGGGCTAGGATGTGGACATATCTTTTTGGGAACCACCATTCAACCCACTACACCCTAAGAGCACTGATTTTTGAGGTATCAACCAATGCTATTAAAATATTAGTAAAAATTTGGACAAAATTTGGACAAAAATATAAAATGTGGTTATTAAATTCGTGGTTAAGATCAAGCTGGGTTGGATGGTTATTCACTTGAAAACAGAAGCAGAGAATTTTTGTACGTTGTAAGAATAAGCCAAAATTTGCAAAATGTATTTTAACTTTGTACTCATCTCTATTACATTACTTCTCATACAGTTCTGCCCTCCCGTTTCACTGGGAGTTCCGTGACTCTGTGTCTTGGGCCTAGTATATTTACTGTATAAATGAATAAAGGAAGAAATGTGAAATCTCAAATATGGTTTGAATAATTAATAGTACAGATGAGGTGGACATCCAGCTTTTTAAGAATTTACATGGAGAATTATTCAGTACATTTCAAGCTCAAAATAACTCAATAATGTGACATGGCTGATAAAAAATGTCACAATTCTGGGGTGCATTATTTGAAGTCCAGAGTCCAGCTCATAGAGATAATTAATAATCTTTTATAATTTGCACAGGCTAGAAGACAAGTAAAATGTCTATAGACCCACATAAGATAATGACCCTTTGTCGCTTATGTGGCCAGTTCTTATTTTTTAATCAGCTGTTGTTCCCGTTTAGAGAAGATTCTTCTTGCTTCCTTATCATCATGATTTGTGAGCACCTAAGGGAAAGGGAAGTCAATGATAAAAGTTAAAGAAAGTGGAGTTAATCACTTATCAGCTGACTCATCAATGCTTAGATAAAGACATACTGACCTACTGTTTACTCTGGTTGACCATAACAGGCAATGTGCCGACTGTGAGCTCTGTTTACTAAATCAAGCATTCTCAGTGGTTGTGATGGTCAGTTTATGTGTCAACTTAGCTAGGCTAAGTCTTCAGTCAATTAAAATCTAATCTCAGTGTTGCAATGAACATATTTTGTAGACTTTAAGTAAGGGAGTTTATCCTAGATAATCTGAGTGGGCCTGATTTAATCTCTTGAAAGGTCTTAAAAGCAGGTCTGATGCCTTGAGAGAAGACATTTTGCCTGGGGATAGTACTTTCAGTTGTGCAGCCTGCCCTTCCTGATGGCTTATCCTATGGAGTTAGGACTTGCCTCACCAGCCAAACAATCTTGTAAGCCAATTCCTTGTAATATATCTCTTAATATACTTACTGGTTTTGTTTCTCTGTTTGAATTCTGATGCAGTGATTTCCAGGATCCCTAGTAATGGGCTGAGCAGCTGGAAGGCAGTAGAGTGTTTATCAGTCTTCTTTAAATTTGAATGAGATATGAATCACCTGGGGATCTTCCACGTCACTAGGTCTGAATGGACCCAGGTGATGCCAGTGCTGCCTGTGGACTATGCATTGAGTAGCAGAGATATATTCAGTAGTTCTGCACATTAGAATCATATGAAGAGCTTTTAAAAAGTACCAATGCCTGGGCTACACCTCTAATGATTATGATTTAATTGGTCTGTTCTAAAGTGCAGTCAAGAGTATAAGAAGCAAGAGTGTAGGTGAGTGTTTCTCAAAATGCAGTCCCCAGACCTGCACTTTGCAAACGATCAGATGCAAACGATCAGATCATATGCCAGGCATAGTGAAGTTGAAGTTTTGGTATTGGGCCCTGGTAATCTCATAAATTCCTCTAGGTGATTCTGATGCCTACTAAAGTTTGAGAACCACTGGTGTGGGTGATAAGATTTTGGGTTCTATAGTTGGATTTCCTTGGGCAGGCAGTTTAAGCTCATTTTACCTGGTTTTCACATCTATAAAACAGGGATAACAATAATAATTATGTTATAGGGTTAAGGTAATCCATGTAGGCTATTCTGTGCTATGGAGCTGGATCAGGGAGTTGACCCAGATATTATTGTGAGAGAAGGTGAGGTTCAAATACCAGGAGAGCATGAGTAAGTGCTAAATCTGCAAGGGTCAAAGACAGGGATGGAAATGAGGTTTATCATAGGTGAGCTAAGCATGAGAAAAGGCAGTTTAGGATCAACTGGGGAGATGGAGCACCATGAGAACTTGCCTTGGTGGGACAATAGAAGCCTGAATTATCAGGAGCTAAGTCCTTGTCATTAGCTGACTCAACACCTTCATCAATGCATCCCAGATGAAGACAGACAGGAGTATCAGAATGAAATCTCAAGGGACCAAAGTCTTGAGGATGACGCCTTGTGGCAGTGGAAGAATCTTGAGGCAGTGGAAAAATCTGCTGATGGAGGGACTACAGAGTTGGAGCTGCAGGAGAGGAGATGGAAGAAGTCCTTCTAATCCCTGTGGGGTATGGATTGGGGTTTATAGTTGGAGTACAGGGTCAGGGTTCAGAATCCTGAAGCTGAGGGAAAGAAACCAGGGTCTGGCAAGTGGGGGTTGAGAAGGTGTGTGGGGAGGACTAGAAAGTGAGCTAATTTGGGGTTTACTCTTTGAGGTTAATAGGAAGGAAATGCCCAGGTTTAAGGACTCTGGAAGTGGCAGACAAACACACCAGCCCAAACTCTGGCCTTCTGAGGCTTATCTGGTGTCAAGGCTGCTCCAAAGTCTTAGGCAAAGCCAGGACTGGAACTCTTGTTTGTTTTCCTAGGGTCACTGGTGGGAGGACAGAAGTGGAGGCAATTTCAATGAATCCTACCTCTCAATTTGCTGTCCACCCCCACAACCCCAGCATTTTAAAAGTTCCAAACAGATGTCTTGGACCAAAAAGTCCCTTAACTGTAAGCACATTAAGAGTCTTTAGTTCTCTGCCTAGAACTCAAGAGGTTGAAGTAACTAAGATAGAAATAACTGTTTCTGGAGTGGTTGCCATGATATGGGAATAGATAAGTGTGAGACCTCTGACCATGAGGCAAGGAGCTGCCAGGAAGCGAAGACTAGTTTCTCTCAGAATGTGAGAGGTGCAAGGAGAAAAGCTGCTGCTCACCTTCAACACTTGAGGGGTGAGTCAGGCGTCAGTCCTGCATTCTCCAGGGAACAAATACCAACTCCCCAAGTTGTTCACTTGGAGAGTCCCTCACTTTGCATAAGGTGGGGGTGGGAGGAGGCACCACCTTCTCCTTGTCCATGGTGGGGAGGACTCTTGGGGCACAAACAATACTCTTCAAAGAAAATCCCATTACCCTCCAGCTTCTTCCTTTCCTAATTAATTCTTATATTACTTTTTATACTGTCAGGAGGAAGGTGGTGTGCTCCTTTGGAAGAACAATTGTTTTTGGTTGCCCCCTTTCAAATCCTGCAGGGATGGCCTTGGCGTCTATTTTCTAAGCTTTAGGGTATAGCCCACTCTTGGTAATGGGAAGATCCCCATCTGAATGTCCTGCTTTACCAGGGTAAGATTAAGCATTCACAAAGATGGGGCTGCAAACAGAATTTTTCCAGAGTCCTTCTGCCGCCCCTGGACACCCAGAGGCCCTTACGCCCCAGGCTTCTGGGCCTCCTGTCTTGTACATGCTCCAGATTCCATAATACAAGCCTTAAAACTCTCAGTTCCAACTAACCCTAAACCAAGTTGTTAGACAATGCCAGTCCAGTTCAAGGAAGTCACATTAACTCAAATGCAAAATCAATTCATTTAACCCTCCCAGAGTTATTTGCAGGTTGAAAGAGAAGGAAACCTCACGAGGGAAAAAAATCCAAGGAGAATTTCAGCATAGAGTTTTAGGTGGAAGAAACTGATTTTATGTTCTATTGTAGCCGCCTTGTCTGAGGTGGGGACAGGGGGGGAGGAGCTCTTAAGATTTGAGGCATTCTGTTTCTCTCTCTAGCGAGATCCTCTTCTAATCCCCTGGCCTCCTCAGGAGTTTGAAGTGCCTCTCTCTCTGTTGACACTGGGTCATCACCAATGTGACTCATAGGTATACTCTGTAAGTTTGTAACCAGGATGGCGTATGTACAAAAATGATCCCCAATTTGAAGGGGGTGTGGAAAAAAACTCTCAACCCTACCACATAGTCTCTCAGCACCATTTAGAAAGTCACTGCCATTAACTCCATTCCTTCAACCTCTTTTTAAAATGACCAGTAGGGGGCACTGCAGGGTGAGATTCTCAGCACTACCCCCACCTCCCTATCCACAAAAAATTATTGGAGCATGAAGTATGGAATATAATACACCTATTTTAGTGACAGTGGTACACTTTTAGCTACAATAATACTTGCTGAAAGATTGATGATCTATACATTTAAGATTTCAGTTGCTCTTGGGATATGATTAACTAAAGAAGGAAGTTTTAGCTTGAAGGATGTGGGATACATTCTGACCAGGTATTAGGACATGAAGCTCAGGGCCCTAATGATTGTCCCTGGAAGAATGGTTCAGATATGACCACTGTGGGCCCATGGTGTATTTGGCCAGGGCACGAAAGAAGAATCTGACAGCCTTAGATTGGAGGATAAGAGGGAGCCAGATACATGAAAGCTGAATGTTTTAAAACCTCAGGAAGCAACTATCTTTTATGCCTGACTTTATTGAATACTGTAAACATGGGCAACTGAACTTAAAGCCAGCAGCAAGTTTATTATAAAATCAAATGAGGGGACACATAGTTCTTTTTTGTAAAGGAAGAGAAATTGAGGTACCCATGGAGAGTAAAGAGAAAACAAATCAGATTTTAAGAGTCACAGATACTAAAACAAAAATTCAAGGCAGATTTTGAAATTGGGGCTTTTTAGATTTAAAACAAAATTATTTATTTTTCAATTGGGAGTACATTTAGGTGATTCAAATAAAAAGGTACAGAGAAGTTAAAGATGAGAAGTCTCCCATACTACTCTATTTCTACCAGGCACCTGTTTCTCCTCCCCACAGCTTTCTAGTGATGTGTTACGCACTTACGCAAATTATCTATCATCCTGGTGTTATGTTTTAATATGACTAAAGCTTGGAGATAATTCTTTTTAGTCCTAAAGCGTTTCCTCATTCTTTTTATTGCTGTAAAATGTTCCATTGTTCTTGGATAGACATCTGGGTTATTTTCAGTCATTTCCTACTAAAAATGAGGATTTGTTGGACATCTTAGGCAGGGAGCTGAGCTCTAAGGGTCTCTGCAGCAGCCAATTCAGTATCAGGGTGCCTCAAGGGGGCTACCATAGAGAGGGTACATTCACAGGGGAGGATAAGAACCCCAAAAGATCTTTATATACCTACCAACCGAAGGTTGTAAAATCTATAACCTCAGCTCTAATCCAAGACCATCAAAAATCTTTTTAAAGTTTTACTTAGATGATCTTGCTGTACAGATTCCAAGGAAATTCATGGTTTTCATCTTATCCCTTTGTCTTCTCTGAGCCTCAGTTTATTCGTCGGTAAAATCAGAAAATTAGACTATAATATGTTTTCAAACTTTTTCTTAAGCCACAGTACTTTTATAATTTTTTTAACCAAATGAAGTTTAGGAGGAACTCCAGTAAGTGTTCCAGATAAAAGCAAGAAATAGTATGATTTCATAGTTTCTTTATTATTTCTTGGCAAATAGTTTTCTGTAGAACTCCTGAGGTACCTCTGAGAAGCTGAGGAGATCTATGGGGGATTGGATGAAAAAAGACAGACACCAGCTTGAAGGGTTTCTGTTCGTGTTTATGATAACGTTTTAATAATGGTTGTTTACCTCGACTCATAGGGGCACAGGATTCTGTTGAGATCTTTCCATCTACCAGCTTCTGTATAAATTATGATATTAGATAGATTTCCTAGAAGGGAGAAGGCCAGAGACTAGAACATGAAAAACAGGTCTATGTGGTGGTGGTGGTGGGGAAGTGGGTGGGAAAGAAAGATAAGGTAAAAACTAGGAAAATGAAGGGAATACATTCACATGTCCTTTAGATTCATGCACTGAGCAGTACCCTTTATGAACTGAGTCTTGAATGCAGGAGGCTCTGAGATAAAAAGAGACTATACTCAAGAATCAGATTAAGAGATGCTTACAATTTATTTAGATTTTGAAAATATGATAATATTCAGATGTTGAGATATTTCAGCAACATGAATATATATATGTGTGTATATATATATGTATATTTATATTTATTTCTTTTTCTATTTATCTTATCCCCTCCTTTTATTCTCTAGGACATGGTTCTTTAGGCAGAGTATAGTATACACTAGTAAGTGTAATTGACGAAATGATGTTCTAGCTTTCACCTAAGATCTGAGAAGAAGCTGTGGTGACAGACAGTGTTATAAAGGGGATGTGGATGTTAAAAGGACATAAAAATTTTTTTAGAGTGTTTATAGGAGAGGCAAAAGCATCCTGGAAATGCTAGAAAAAAAGATCCTGGATCAGTTTCATCTCACTGAGCTATCTCTTCATCCCTGAGCTGTGTAATATTGGAAGAGTGCTTAAATTCTTAGTATTTTAGTTTTCTCATCTATAAAACTAGAAGAATAGTATATCTGCAACATAGGATTGTTTCAAACATTAAATGAGCAAACATATAATAACTTAGAACAATGATAGGCAATAGTAATTGCTCAACAAATATTAACTATTATCACTCTCATTAAAAATCTTGGGGGAAAGATCTCCTACCCTCAAATGTAAAATATTTGACTAACATACTTTAAATATAACATTCTTTAGTTTTAGAGAGATTTTGGTGAATCTTCCAGTGTAGTAATTCACAAATGTGGAGTCTGTCATACTTTCCCCCACTTTAGCTTCTTTAGTCTCTCTCAAATGCCTTGGAACATGGGTCTTTAGTGCTCTCCAGAAGGAAAGTAAAATCTGAGAGGCCATGGAGCCTAGCAGAAGGAGCCCCGAACATGGAACGGACACCTGTTTCCAGTTCTGCCTCTATTTACTCCCATGTATCAAGTGATATCTAGGGGATGTGAAAAAAATTATATAGGGTCTTAAGAAAAATCATGTATAGGATTGTAATGAAATAAGACTGGTAATGTAACAGGTGTGACTTTTTATACATGTAAGAGTATTGTATCATTAAGACATATTCGTCTTGAGAGGCAAATAACATCCATAACACTCAAAATAATTTGGTACTTCCTTCAGAATTGTCTCTAGATTCATGGATGAAAACCAGTCTGAGTCCAAAGGCCTGAAGAGCAGGGGAGCCCAGTAGAGCCCAGTAGTCAAAGAGCAGGAGAAGACAGATGTCTCAGCGCAGGCAGGCAGCCAGGCAGGAAGAAAAAGGGATGAATTCCTCCTTCCTCCACCTTTTTGTTCTGCTCAGGTCCTCAGTGGATTGAATGATGCCCACCTCCAGTGGGAAGGGCAATCTGCTTTGCTGAGTCCACCAATTCAAATGCTGATCTCATCTGGAGACATCCACACAGACATACCCAGAAATAATGTTTAATCTGGTACCTCATGATATTGTCAAGTTGACACATAAAATTAACCTTCATAAGCATCTATCTATAATTATTGCCTGGAGCAGTTATTAGGTGTTTGCTAAATCATCACTTTTTTTAAAATTTTTTTTAATTCCGATATGTTCAAATGGATGGTTCACTCTTACACACTCAATTCACGGTGACTGTGGGTTGTTCTCACATTTGAATCCAATGTCTACATAAGTGTCATTCTTCTTTCCCTCTATCCCTTTCTCCCTGTTCTGTCATTTTTTACACTGCCTATGTGGCAATGTCTCAGGCAAGGGAAAGCTCATGTTCTTTGGAAACAGACAGCTCTGGATTTGAATCCTGTACCCACTACATACCACTTGGGTGACCCATTCAAGTATCCTTATCTCTGAGTTACACATGTCTCATAAGTAAAAAGAGGATTCTACTTCATGGGTAGCTTTAACCCATTTCCCTTCTGGAAAAAAAAGTGCCAGCATTAATTTAATTTTATATAAGCATGCTCTTTGAGGCCGAAGCAAATCTGACTGGTTTTCGATATGAAAATAAAATATAAAAAACTATTCTTGGAGTTATTTCTAAACAGAACTTGTCTCTAATCCTAATTTAACAGAAATGTATTCATAAATGTGATCCATCAAATGAATCTTTGGCTAACAACCGTTCGAGAATGATGTTACCATTATGTGTAGGAATGCCACGTTTTCTAGGATTTGACATTTTCAGTGACTGAGAATTACTATATTTTGCAAATGGAAATACCACTCCTGAAAACAATGTTATAAATAGAATGATGTCATTTGTTTCCAAAGACTATCAATATACCAGAGTGATGCAAAAATGATAATAAAAGTGAGATATTTCTTGGCAAAATTTAGGGGTAAGGTTAAGACTGTAATGCTCAAGTTATCGTGGGGTAAATGCTGTAGCCATAAGTACTGCGAGAGAGTATTCTCAGGGCAAAAGGGAAATAGGTTAAAGAGTATATAAGGTACTATGTATAAATTTTTCTGCATCAAGAATGATGTAAAGCTCTTTAATAAATGTTTTTCCCCCCAATGAAAACATTCAAATAGCCACAATAGATACAAATACACAGTAAATACAGCATTGAGAACCACTGAATTAGATGCTCACTTAAGGTCTTACTGATTTAAAATTGTAAGATAAATGAAAATTGATTATAGCTTTACTTTTATTTTAGCATGGCATTATTATAGGAATGGACAATAAAAATAATGAAATATTATACAAAGGGGGAAATTTGACATATTGGTTCGTTCATTCACTAAGGTAATCAGTGGTTTCTTGATCCCCTATGTTAAGGCGTTAAGCACTGGGCATATAAAGATGAAATGGGCACAATGAAGCAGCTACAACATAGTACAGTGTGATGCAAGGTGTAATGGTCTAGCATGCCATGAATACTATGCACGGTGTTTGCCTTACAAAGGAGTTCAGATTTTATTTCATCAATGCTTGACAATAAAGGATGAATATTGAGTGGGTGTATGCCCCCATACACCCATACACATGATTATGTTACAAATATTACTCTGTGTTTGGAATGCGTAAGTAAGGAGAAAGGGTAATCAGGAAAGGAGGGGAGAGGGGAAGAGACTGAGTGCTTAACGCTGGGATATGACAGCGGGGATGAAAGGAGGGGCTGGACTTGTGAGATATGTTGGAGGTGGAATGACGGGACTTGAAGACCAATTACGTGAAGGGGAGGCTTTGATGACTTCCAGGTGTGTGGGTAGATTGTGACATCATTTACTCAACTAGGGAAAGGGCAAGGTTGTAGATGGGGATCGATGAGTTCAGTTTTGCATCTGTTACAGCTGAGGCATTTGGAAACTAGATGGCGGTTGTTGCATTGATCTAGAACTTGGGAAGAGAACCTCTGTTAGAGATAAAAATGAGGGACTATGTAGTTGGTATCTGTAGCCAGACTGTCCACCAGAACATGTGGAAGAATAAGAGAAAAGCCAAGGCCAGAGCACAGAATCATTAGTGTTAAGCAGGAGTGGAAGAAGAACCAGAGAGGAGTCTGAGAAGGAGAGGCAGAGAACATGGAGAGAACCAGGAGAGGAGCGTCTTGGGGACATCAAAGAGGAAGAAATTTGAAGAAGGGCAACGGAAGAATCCAATAAGCTGTGTTCTGAACTTAACTCCAAGAATTGGATTTGGCCTCTAGGTGGGCATAAGAGACTTTAATGATCCTGTGTAATATAATTTGTGGAGAGTCAGAAACAGGCTGAAAATTTACCCCCTTTTAAGAAACTTTCCCTGACCAATTCTACCCTGTTTACTCAATACATTAAAAGCACTGACTGACATCCTCACTGAGCTGGAAGTTGCCTTACAGGTTGTTTAATCCTGGCCTTACTGAACAGATAAGGGCATTAAGGCCCAGAAAAGTCATTACTTGTTTGTCAGATTTAAGACCTCAGTCTAGGACTTGTCCACATACATTGCATTGGTGCATTGGCATTGCATTGGCATTGGTGCAATTAGCTTATACTAATTTTCTACTTGTTCATACGTTGCTTATTTACACTCTGGTTGTTTTACATTTACGTAGTTCGTACATTTTGCTGTTTCCAAGGTTATAGAGGATAGGAACTATATTTCTACTACTTTATTACCTTTTCTCTTGCTCACTGTTAACCTGTTGACTTCAGGGACTATTTTAAAGGATAAATAAGCTATGATCTTGGGCAGAAAGATATTACAAAGCAACTCACAGAACCTAGGAGAAATGCCCTGGACAAAGTGTTTCTTAGGAACTCACTCAGCAGACTCCAGTCTGGTTTGTCTGTTTGTATCCTTTTATTGCAGAAAATCAAGCTCTGGCCATCATGTGTTTTCATGTCTGATGCAGGGTATCATTTAACAAAGCCCTGAGCTTCTATCTCCTCCACACTATCGTTCCCTTGGCTAAGTGATACTGGGGGCTGGGAGGAGAGCTGAGGAAACAGCAGCCCAAATCACTCTCTGACTCTGAGACTCAGAACCTAGTGTCTGAGAAAATTCATCTGGAGACCTCCTTGTCTTCTAGAAACATTTATTAATTCCTGATATTCTGGTCAAGTTTAATGGCACCTGCCTCAAATATTTTTGTTCTCTTCCAGTTATTTCTATTTTCATCTGTCTTCATAGGCTTTCTCTCTGCCTTTTTTCTCTTTGTCTCTTTCAGTTTCTTTCTGTCTCCATCTTTTTGTGTCTCTGTCTAGCTAAAGATCTCTTCATATCTCTGTCTCTATACATCCTTTTCTGTCTCTGTCTTTTGCTGGAAAAAACAATAAGCCAGCGTGGATAAAACCCCTTTGCAAAAAGCTTGATACATAGCACTTGTTCAATAAATATTGTAATTGGACAGTCAGAAGGTCAGGTTCCAGTCAAATGTACTGGAACCATGGAACCAATGAGTAAATGATAGTGTGTAGTGGTCAATAACATTTCTTTTTAGCTTGATGTTTTTGATCAAGGACCTCCAAGTGCCATGCAGTCCTGACAGTTAGAAAGTTAGCTACAAAGATAGGCAATGTATAGGCCTGGAGCTCAGAGAAGTCTGACTCTACAGCTCTACCTATGGGCAGGTGTTTGTTTAGAGTTCACTATTTAAAAAAAAATACCAGGAGAATGGTGAGCCCACTAGAAATTTGTAATGATATTTAGTGTTGTAGAAATTAAAATTTAGACTACTCCATTCTTCTTTCTTGGAAAATATCCTAATTTCCTTTTGACTTAAGACCTTGCCGCACTGTGATTATCTCTTGGCATAATTCACATGTCAGCAGGCCATTATGGAAGTGGAAAGGATGTGATTTTTTCTCTTCCTATCCTGGTATAGCCAGTACCTGATTTCTTATTCTCTGGAAGTGACTTGGATTCTGCCTGTTTTCAGCTGGTTCTTCAACCTCTGGTTAGTTCTGCAAGCCCTTCATTTCCTTTGGCTGGAGTTAGCCCTCTGTCTTAGTCTACTCAGGCTGCCAAAACAAGATACCACAGACTGTGTGACTTAAACAATAGAAACTTATTTTCTCACAGTCTTGGAGGCTGATAAACTCCAAGATCAAGGTTCTGGCAGGGGCTGATTTCTGGTGAGGACTTCCTTTCTGTCTTGCAGACAATTACTTTGGCCTCACATGGTCTTTCCTCTGTCCATGTGCGATGAGAGGGAAGGAGTTCACTTGCTCTCTGGTGTCTCTTATAAGGACACTAATCTTATTGGATCAGGGCTTCACTCTTATGACCTCATTTAACCTTAATTTCTGCCTTACTTCAAATATAGCTACATTGGGGGTTAGCACTTCAACATATAAATTTCAGAGGTGCCTAAACTTTCAGTTTATAACATCAGGCTTGTCTTGTTTGTAAATTAGGAACTTTATCTGATATAACCAAACCTAGATTTGCAAGTTTTATTTTTCCCTTTTGAACTCCAAAAGGAAATTTTTTTTTTTTTTTAAATATCTTGTTTTACAAGACTGGTTTTATTCAGTTAGTTGAAATAATAGTCTATTGAACAAAATGTAAAAGCTTTTTGAACAACATCAATTCTCTCTTTTGCCTCTTTTCTTGATCTCTGGCTTCTCTGGCATTTCATGAACAAACTTGTCAGTCAAGCAGGTGATTGGGGACTCTCTGATGTCATTCTCCACACTGATGTCAGATGCCAACCTTGGGGATGGCTGTATGGAAAAATGACCAGCTTGGCTCTTACAATTATGACTCCCTGTTGCGAGAAGTTGGCAATTCTCATCTTGCTTTTTTCTTTTTATTGCTTGTTCCACAGTCTGGAGAGCACACACAGCTGCCTGGCAGTTCTGCTCTTAAAACTATGGCACTCACCATCAAAGGCTCTTACTCTGCCTGCTGTTTCAGGCAGAAGGACAATGACAAATAATCTTAAACCAGGCCCTTTCCCTGAGGGTCTCAGAGCTGGAAGTCTGTATGAAGCTTATCAGAGGGAAATCTGCCTAAAACTGTCCCCCAGGTAAGACTTTCCTCAAACAGGTAGAACATAATGCCACATGCTACATATCTGCACGGAGTTACCAACCAGAAAGGTATATATAAAGATGGCCCTAAAAAAACCCGTGGTTCATGTTCATTTCACTTTTTATTCTGCTCCAGTGTTCCTTTTTGCACCTGGAAATCGCTCAGTATGAAGTAAACTACAGCAGTTTCCAGAACTGTTTTTGTGTTTGTTTCAACTGCAGATGTCCAGGAAACAGTAAATTTTTGTTTTGAAGTTTTTTAAAGTTGAGCTTTTGATTCCAAGCAATTGAAAATTGTTCCTGTTTATGCTTCTTATTGGTGATAGTTTAACTAGCTGTATTTTGTTTTCTCTGGATTATTATTATTATTATTATTTTTAATGGTTTTCCTTTAGGAGTTTAACAGTCCCTTGAGCTCACTGGTAGCAGAGAAAAAAAGTATCCAGAGAAACTGAATTTCTTTTATGTCCACCAAAAAGTGGCTAGTTGCCATTACAGGACAAACCTAGGGCTTTCTAGCCAGGGGTTCACAGATTAGTAAAATCTGAGCAGTATTAATACCTTTCCTTTTTGTGTTTGCAAGGCTAGAGTATATACTTCAGAAGTTGTCTACAAAATTAAGATTGCCACTTATTTCTGGCATTTGTTGTGGGATAATTATCCTAATAGTTCTTTACTCTTGTAATTTAGAAAAAGGGGATATTTTATTTACTCTTGAGTTGTTTGGGCAAGCATGACCAATAGTTTCCCATGTGTAGATTGTTCATTAAAATACCTAAATCTTTCTTTTTAAGTCAGCCTAACAGGTGGTTGTGTCCATCCTGCAGCATTTTCACCAGTTCTTCCCACTCTTACCAATGAAAATTGCCCAAGCATTTATCGCGAATTCTCTGTGTGTACATTCCTGGGTTCTGGGATGAGGGCTGAAGGAATGTGTGATGAAGTAAGTACTTAGAGATAACAGGGATATGTTTATAGTTGGCCCAGATTAAATGGTACGAAGTATGTGGAAAGCAAATGGGGATGGAGTAGGGTTTGACAATGTGCATTTCTTACAGGAGAGTTTAGTCTCCCCAAAATGTGAATTAGTTGATGGTAAGTGGTAATTCCAGGCTGGAAGATGGCTGAGAAGAGATATGAATGGAAAAGCCAGGTGAGTAAGAAAAGTAATCTTTATTGGACAGTCATATGTGCTAGGTACTGTGTTATGTCCTTTACTGTTTATCTTTTAAAATTTAATATTTTCTACTAATTTATAATGTGGTAGGAAGTTTTATGTTTTTATTTTAGAAGGAACCTAAGACTGAGGTGACACAAAAAGCACATACTGGAATTGGTAATAAAATTCAGGTCCACTTGACTCCAAAGAGTGGAAATGAACAAGACTAGCTCATTTGTTGTGAGATAATTACTCTCCTTGGAGGAGAGTTCCCTGGCTGGAAAGGAGGAGGGCCTCCACAGGGTGGATTGAGAGACGAAGTTTGATACCTTTGGAATGGGGCAGTGGAGGCACATTTATATATCATGGGAAAGAAAATCTGAAGCTCCTGTAGAATCTTGAGTGGTAGAAGGACCAGAAGGGACCAGGGATAGGGGAGTACTGGCTGGGGACCTTGTGCCCCCTTCACAGGTAACCAAGAGCAGTTAGTGTGAAGCCCCAATACTTCTGAATTGCAGACTTCTCTAGCTTGCTCTTAGCTCTCTCCATCCTAATTGGCCCTGCTCTCCGCAGTGAGAATTGGCTTTCCCAAGCATTGAATGGGGCCCAGTCATCTCATCTCTTAGAATAATGTTGAGAAAGGACTCCAACAGCAAACCCCTGCCTCTTTTTACCTAATCGCCTATTCTTTTTTAAAATTAAATATATTGAGGTGACATTCTTTTGCACCTTATCTTACAGTTTCCTTTCTACCCCAGCACCCATCTACCCTCTTGTTGGCAAAACTCTTGAGAGCTTGTTTGGAGGTTCTAGCAGGGAGAGCAGCTACTTGTATACCCTTGATTGAAGAACAGTCCTCTCCTCTAGAGGGGAAGGTCATCCTCTTCGACCGAGTGCGCAGCTTTGGGAGGGACGCACATGGAGCGGTGAGGGAGGAAGAGGACATCCTCCTAGCCAGCCAGATCAGCCGAATCAACCCTGGTGATCAATGAGGTGACAGATGTCGCAGCCAGATCGTCCTCACATCCAAAACTCTTGCATTCTACCAAACTTCTTTCTCTCTTCAGTTCACTGAATTCAACCTTTTCTGTTAAGTCTTTTTAGGTGGAATCAACTTGGCTTTGAGGGTCATTCTAACGGGACTGTCAGTTTTTGTGATAAAACTATATATAAGCTATATTATATTTTACGTTCTTTCTCAGTTGCATTTATATTTGTAAATTTCATGTGTCTGCTCTGAGATTCTAAACATAAGGAGGTCTGCCAGGGCATTTCTGTCTCTTTAAAATGTCTGGTTAAATATTTTGCTTTTGATTGTCCCTACATTTTTGCCCAAATGAGTATAGCATACTTCTCATTGGACTTCCTCCTTCCGGTGAACATTCTTGCTTGACAGAGCCCTTGTTTTCTTTAGGCTTGGATTACTTTTGGTTTCTGGGCCTTCTTAACAATTCTTTTTAAAAAAATTTTTAATTATTTTTTAAAATTTATTATTTTTTTGGTGACATTGGTTAACAAAATCCAGTAAGTTTCAGGTATACAATTCAACAGTAATATATATTACTGTTGTATACAATTCAACAGTAATATATATATATATATTATTGTTGCTATATATATATATATACATACAACAATATATATTGCTCTCTATATATATACATACAACAATAATACACACACACACACACACACACACACACATATATTGCATTGTGTTCACTGTTAGATTTCTTTCTGTCACCACATATTTAATCCCCTTTACCCCATCTACCTCCTCGCTCCCTCTCCCTCCTACCTAGTCTGTTGTCTGTGTCCATGACTGTCTGTTTGGTTGTCTTGTTTGTTTGCTGCTTTTAGGTTTATATCCCACATATAAGTGATATCATGTGGTTTTCAACTTTTTCTGTCTGGCTTATTTCACTTAGCATAATTATCTCGAGGTCCATCCATGTTGTTGCAAATGGCAGTATTTCGTCTCTTCTTATGGCTGAGTAATATTCCATTGTACATATGTACCACAACTTCTTTAGCCAATCATCTATCGTAGGACACTTTGGTTGCTTCCATGTCATGGCCACTGTGAATAATGTGGTAAAAAGCCAGGATTTGGGTTTAAACCTCACCATTGATAGATTCTTGCTATGTGACTGTTTGTCAAATGTTTGTCTCTCTGGGCTTGTTTGCTCATCTTGGTGATGACAATATCTACCTCTACCTGAGTTGGGAGGACGATGATTATGAAAATGCAAGTCAGAGGCGGCATATAGATAAGATATAAAACATGGCAGCCTTTCTTCCCTGATCTTTTTTTTATTAAAAAATTTTCCAGCATTATTGAGACCTAATTGAATGTAACATTATCATAAGTTTAAGGTGTTCAAGTTTTGATTCGATACACTTATATATTGCAAATAATTACCAGTAGCATTAGCTAACACCCGCATCACATCATATAATCATCATTTATTTTTTGTGGTGAGAACATTTAAGATCTTTTTTTTTTTTTTTAGCAATGTTTAAATATATAATAGAATATTATTAACTATAATCACCATGCTGTATATTAGATTCATGTCTATAGCTGGAAGTTTGTACCCTTTGGCCAATATCCCTCCTTAGCCCTGCTTTACTACAGCCCCCCCACCACTCTACTCTGTTTCTATGAGTTCAACTATTTTAGATTTTACATCTTAGTGAGATCATGTAGTATGTGACTTTCTGTTTCTGGCTTATTTTACTTAGCATAATCCCCTCAAGATCCATTTATGTTTTTGCAAATGGCAGGATTTCCTTTTTCCTCATGGCTAAATAGAATACTATTGTATATATACCACGTGTTCTTTATCTAAGCATTTGTTGATGGACATACTTAGGTTATTTCCATGTTTTGGCTATTGTGAATAATGCTGTAATGAATGTGGGGTGCAGATAACTCTTTGAGAACCTGTTTTCATGTCCCAGAAGTGGGATTGCTGGATTATATGGTAGTTCTATTTTTAATTTTTTGAAGAACTTCTGTACTGTTTTCCACAGTAGCTTCCCTTTGATTTTTTGGTGGCAGCGTGATGATTGATATTAGGGTTCTGACCTGAATGGGGACCTGGAACCTGATCCTGCCATGAACTATATGACTTGGACAAATTACTTAACCTTATCAAGCCTCAGGATTTTCATTTGTAAATGACAGTGATTATGCTGCCCACTTTATAGGATTGTAGCAGGATCAACCTATTTAGTTATATGTAAAGTGACCTACTTAAAGGCTGATGCACAATAGTAGCTCAATGTCTTTGTTTCTTTTCTAGTTAGAAGATTTCTCTCACATGAGAATTCTGACTCTTAATATTCTGAAGTTCCCAGAATCTTAGCATAGAGGTCCAATTTGCAAGATATCTAATGATATGAGAGAGTTGCAGTTACCCATTTATTTGAAGCAGAATATGCAAACCTTCAATTTTAGGGAGCAGAAACTTTATCTTTTATGATTTAGTGAAAGAATGGTACTATTTGCATGAGTGTTTCAGTTTTCTGAATGATCATGTAGTAGCTAATGTATAATCACCAGCTTTTCAGTTTGTATTTGTTTAATAGACTTACTTATAATATAGCTGCTTTTCCCTCTTCTCCCCAAAAGGAGAATTCAGAAATCTTGCCAGTGAAGTCAGCTTCTACAATGCTCAAAGTGGATGTACACTGAAATTCAAGAGGATAGTCTGTTCCTGGGTGAAAACTTTTAGATCAGTGGTTCTCAATAGGGAAATTTTTGAAATCTGTAGGGGCATTACCGTGAAGCACCACTAGCATGTAGTGGGCACAGCCCAAGGATGCAAGATGTCCCTGCAATGTGTAGAATTGCCCCACACATAAAAAAATCACCTTATTTCCCATTCACCTTTTGACTATCTTGATGGTCAAGGTAAAGCCCCTATTTTCCTTATTATTGCCTTCAAATATGAAGATGCTAGAGGTAAGCGTGTATTATAATAAAGTTTAGGAAGCACAGTACTTACACTTCTTATATTTTCCCATACTTCTCATACAGAATGGTTTTTGATCTTTTCTCAAAAGATAATATTCATAAAGAGTAAATGCATGTATCAGACTATTTCATCGTTTTCTACTACTGTAGTCTTGCACAAGCATTTACATATTGAAACACAAATAATTTTAGTATAAATCACTTTTTTATTGTGATGAAATTGGTAAACAACATTATATATATATTTCAGATGTACAACATTATATTCTGGCATTTGTATACACTACATTTTGCCCTCCTTCCAATCCTCTTCCCTCCTGGTAACTGCAAATTTGTTCTCTTTATGAGTTTGTTTTGTTTTGTTTTGTTTGTTTGTTTTAGATTCTACATATAAATGATATCATATGGTGTTTTCTTCATCTAACTTATTCCACTTAGCATAATACCTTCAAGATCCATCCATGTTGTTGCAAATGGCAAGATTTCCTTCTTTTTTATGTCTGAGTAGTACATATATACTACATCTCCTTTACCCATTCATCTATCGATAGACACTCAGGTTGTACACTTAGGTTGTTTCCATATCTTAGCTATTGTAAATAGTGTTGCAATGAATAGGGGTGTATATACCTTTCAAATTAGTGTTTCATAGTCTTCGGATAAATACCCAGAAGTGGGATAGTTGGAACATATGGTAGTTCTATTCTTAATTTTTTGAAGAACTTCCATACTGTTTTCAATAGCAGAAACACCAATTTACATTCCCACCAACCGTGTACAAGGGGTTCTTTTTCTCCACATCCTCTCTAACATTTGTTATTTCTTATCTTTTTGATAACAGCCATTCTAACAGGTATGAGGTAATATCTCATTGTGGTTTTTATTAGCATTTCCCTGATAATTAGTGATGGTCAACATCTTTTCATGTTGCTGTTGGTCATCTGTATATCTTCTTTGGAAAAATAGCTATTCAGGTCCTCTGCATATTTTTTAATTGGATTGTTTTTTGATGTCAGGTTGTATGAGTTCTTTATAGTATATTTGGGATATTAACTCCTTTTCAGATGTATGGTTTGCAAATATCTTCTTCCATTCAGTAGGTCGCCTTTTTGATTTGTCGATGGTTTCCTTTGTTGAGCAGAAGCTTTTTAGTTTGATGTAGTCTCATTTGTTTATTTTTGCTTTTATTTCCATTGCTTTTGGAGTCAGATCCAAAAAAAAACATTGCTAAGATTGACGACAAGAAACTTACTATTTGTTTTCTTCCAGGAATTTTATGGTTTCAGGTCATACATTCAAGTATTTAATCCATTTTAAATTAATTTTTCTGTATAGTATAAGATAGTTGTCTAGTTTTATTCTTTTGCATGTATATGTCCAGTGTTCCCAACACTGTTTATTGAAGAAACTGTCCTTTTCCCATTGTATGTTCTTGACTCCTTTGTAATAAATGAATTGACCATATAGCTGTGGGTTTATTTCTGCGCTCTCTATTCTGTTCCATTGATCTCTGTGTCTGTTTTTATGCCAATAGCATACTGTTTTGATTTTTATAGTTTTGTAGTACAGTTTAAAATCAGGGATTGTGATACTTCTCGCTTTGTTCTTTTTTCTCAAGATTGCTTTGGCTATACAGGGCTTCTAGAATTAATTGTTTTAGTTCTGTGAAAAATGCATTGGAATTTTGATACGGATTGCACTGACTGTGTATATTGCTTTGGGTAGTATGGACATTTTCACAATATTAACTCTTCCAATCCATGAACATAGACTATTTTTCCATTTATTTGTGTCTTCTTCAGTTTCTTTCATTCATGTTTTATAATTTTCAGTGTACAGGTCTTTTACTTTCTTGGTTAAACTTATTCCTGCATATTTTATTCTTTTTGATGCAATTGTAAACGAGATTGTTTTCTTAGTTTCTCTTTCTAATAGTTCATTCTTAGTATTTAGAAATGTCACAGATTTCTGTATACCATTTTTGTATTTAGAAACTTTCCTGAATTCATTTATTAGTTATAACAGTTTTTGAGTGAGTATTTGAGTTTTCCATATATAATATCATGTCATCTGTAAATATTGACAGTTTTACTTCTCTTTTCTGATTTGTATGCCTTTTTTGTTTGTTTGTTTGTTTTTCTTGCCTAATTGCTTTGACTAGAACTACCAATGCTATTTTAAATAAAAGTAGTGAGAGCAAGCATCCTTCTCCTGTACTTGATCTTTAGAGCAATTGAATTACTTTTATCTACCCTTTATATTATAGTTAGGGTAGTATATTCATTTATTGAAGTTGTATATATGTATATGATATATCAATTTCATTTCAGAATTATATAGCAATGAGGCTGATAGGATTGGATCCCTTCTCTACAAGTTCTTTGGAGATTTTTTTACTTAGTTTTCTAGTTTCTACTCCTCTCCAGTGCAACATTTCTGCATACCAGATAAGTCACACTAGTGCTAAAAAAAAAAAAAATAGAGAAAAAAATAGTTGGGCAGAGACTCTTTACACTATTTCCTGGTTATTCTCTTGCTGTGCACTTATGATTCTTATAAGTTCTAAAATATTTTTACTATTAAAGGGTAAAGGCATCGAATTTTCAGAGGGACTGCCCCTCACCTTTTTTTCCTTTTGCCCTTCTTGCTAATACCTGCTTGTTCTCCGATTACCTTAAATCATATACCTACTTCTTTAGAGACTTTCTTGATCTAATTCTACTCTTTTTAGTCTTACCTAGGATTTTTACCCTACTTTCTGCTGAATTTAGTGCACCTCCTCATTTCTGGTCTTTTCCCCCATTGTCCCCTTTTCTCCCTCCACACCCTTACCTGTTCATCTGGTGAACACATGAAGGCACATGGGGCTTGTGAAAAGATCCCAGCTGAGAGAGGCACAACTACCAGCATCAGTCTTAGAAAACAGGGATGTTCCCCTTTGGTGCCCATTTGGTGCCCAAAGGCAGAACACATCAAAGATATGGGTTGTGACAGTTTTGATCATCAAAAGGCTCTTTCTTCTAAGTTCTTGGATTCTTTCAATAGCCTGATTTATTTGTGGGAACAAAAACACTTGTGTTTTGTGTATTTGTTAGAGGTGAGTACAATGTAGGAACTAATCATAATGTAGAGGTGATGTAGTGACTAGAATACAGGCAATGGGTTAAATTCTGGACTCACTACTCCTTAGTTGTGTCATCTTGGGCAAATTATAAACTTCTCTTGCCTCAGTTTTCTTTTTGGGTAATGGAGATAATAATAATGCTCACCTCAGAGTGGTATTTAAAGGCTTAGACTTCTGTTTGTAACATGGTAGGAATTTATGTTATAATTATGTAATTGTAATTTATGAAGCATTTCACATCCTCTGACCCTCTAGAGAAGCCTCATTTTATATCATTAATTTTACAACCTAGGTTCAAGAATAATAGTGTTATTTACACATTTTGTTGTATTAATTGTTATGTTTTGGAAGACAAGATTAAATTTGTGGCACATTCAATGTAATAATAAATTATTTTATAATGGATGTCTACAATACTGGTTTCCTCAAATTTTTCACTACATAGACCATTATTTCTGCAAGATGTCCTCCATAAAAGAGTTCTATGTTAAAATATAGAATTTTCAGAAAGAGAAATTAAGAAAACAATCCCATTTACAATTGTATCAAAAACTATAAAATACCAGGAATCAAATTAACTAAGGAAGTAAAAGACCTGTTCTCAGAAAACTATGTCATTGAAAAAATAAATTGAAGAAGATACAAATAAATGGAAGCATATACCATGCTCATAGGTAGGAAAAATCAATATCATTAAAATGGCCATACTACCCAAAGAATATATAGAGTCAGTGCAATCCCTGTGAAAATACTAATGGCATTTTTCAGAGAGCTAGAATAAATAATCCTAAAATTTACATGGAATCATAAAAGATTCAGAATAGCCACGGCAATCTTGAGAAAGAATAAAATTAGAAGTATCACACTACCTGATATCAAACTATACTACAAGGCATGGTACTAGCATAAAAACAGATACATTAATCAATGGAACAGAATAGAGAGCCCAGAAATAAATTCACATCTATATACTTACTTAATATGTGACACAGGAGGTAAGAATATACAATGGGATGAAGACAGTCTCTTCAATAAATGGTGTTGGGAAAATTGGACAGATAAATGCAAAAAATAAAAATAAAAAAAGAAACTAGACCTGCTTCTTACACCATATACAAGAATAGACTCAAAATGGATTAAAGACTTAAATGTAAGACCGAAAACCGTAAAACTTCTAGAAGAAAACATAGGCAGTAAACTCTCTGATATTACTAATAGTAATTTCTTTTCAGACATATATCCTCAGGCAAGGGTAACAAAAGGAAAAATAAACAAATGGGACTACATCAAACTCAAAAGTTTTTGTACAGCAAAGGAAACCATCAACAAAACAAAAAGACAACTGACTGATTGGGAGAAGATATTCATTAATGATACATCTGATAAGAGGTTAATATCCAAAATATATAAAGAACTCATACAACTCAACAACAGAAAAACAATCCAATTAAAAAATGGGCAGAAGGCCTAAATAGATACTTCTCCAAAAAGGAAATACGGATGGACAATAGACATATGAAAAGATTCTCAAGGTTACTAATCATCAGAGAAATGCAAATTAAAACCATAATGAGATGTCACCTCACACCTGTCAGATGGCTATCATCAATAAATCAAAGAACAACAAATGTTGGCAAGGATTCTGAGAAGAGGGAACTCTCAAACTCCGTTGGTGGGATTGCAAATTGGTACAGCCGCTATGGAAAAGAGTCTGGAGGTTTCTCAAAAAATTAAAAATGGATATACCTTTTGACCCAGCAATTGCACTTCTGGGTATTTATCCAAAGCAAACCAAAATAATAATTTGTAAAGATCTATGCACTCCTATGTTCATGGCGGCGCAATTTACAATAGCCAAGATAATGGAAACAACCTAAATGCCCATCAGCCGACAATTGGATAAAGAAGTATGGTTCATATATACAATGGAATATTAGCCATTAAAAAAATGAAATCCTGCCATTTGCAACAACATAGATGGACTTAGAGATTATTATGCTGAGTGAAATAAGTCAGATAGAGAAATATAAATACCATATGATTTCACTTATATGCAGAATCTAAGGAACAAAAAGAACGAACATCGAAAACTGACTCACAAATATAGAGGACAATTTGGTGATGGACAGAGTGGATAGGGGTTTGAGGGGCTGGCAGAAAGTGGTGAAGGGTTAAAGAAGTACAAATTAGTAGATGATAGTTGGTTACAGGGATGAGGAGCTCAGCATATGGAATGCAGTTAGCATTAATATATCGGCTAGGTGGAAATCCAGAGGAGAGAAGGAGGAATTAGGGGGATCATTTTATAAACCATATAAATGCCTAACCAATGTACTGTATACTTGAAACTCATAAAAAATATAATTGGGTTGCAGCACATGCCATTTTTGGAGAGTCACAATGCACATCGGCATGTGAAAAGCTCATAGAAGTCTTGTGAAGAAACCTGTTTAACTTAAAAAAAAAAGTTCTATCTTAACTCATATGTCCTAGAAAAAGGAACCATGAGCCAAAGTTTACATCCTAAGGGTTTATTGGGAGATGTAATCCTAAAGCAGCAAGAATGAGGCAAAAAGGGAAGTGACAGAGAGAGGCAAAGCAAATGCCTCTCTTGTGCATTGCTCAGCTGGTCGCAGCTTCATAAGGGAAAGCAGCTTATGACCAGGCAAGGGCTTTGCCTTCCAGACACACTTTGGACTCATTTTCCATTGCTCAAAGTTTACCCATGAAGTGTTAACACTGCTGCACTTAGGGATTGCCTTTCTTGATCTTTTTCTTCAGTTGCTGGTTTGAGGAGATCCCATGCTCCTCAACATGGCCTTGGACCTTTGGTTATATCTGGCATACTGGAGCTCCTGTGGAGCCTCTGCAGAGGATTTGTGGTGTCTTTGTTAAAGCCTTGTTCACACTCTAGGGGAGGCTGAGACAACCCGCAGTGCTGTGCTAGGAGATGAAGCCATGTGACTGATGGCATAGGAGAAGGATGTGGGGACAAGAAAATCTGGAGAGGCACATAAACTGGGTCGTGTATACCTATCCTTTCGCAAACTTTGACTATGTAAATCATACTTCCTTCCCCTCACTCCTTTTAAATATCTGTTGTTATCTCATAAAATTAATGTTCTGAGGCATAAATTACGGAGGTGTTATATTTATTAACTGTTGGTAATATGACAGAGAATTGATAATACTGAATTCGATAGCTTTCGAAGGTGATTCTAGATCCCTCCCCATGACATAAATATTCCAGGGTCATTTTGTTCTTTCCCTGCCCTAGTCTTGGAATCAACCGTTTCACCAAGAAGGCTTGGTTTCTTTTAGTGGAACGTGATATTTAGAAATACATATTTGAATAGTAGTTGTGCTCATTGTTACTGAGATATAACTGCACCCAGGCCCTCTCTGAAGAGAGAATTGGGAAATATATATATGTGTATAAACACATATGCATACATTTACATTTATATTTATTTCTATATCTATTTCCCATATTAAAAATAATTAATTCACACTGCTACCTAGGTTCACTCTAGCTTTCCCCCTTTCTAAATTTGTACCTCCCTTCCCTAATAGTAAGAAATCTGATTCCCATTATCTTTAATACATTTATTTACTTACTCAGTCTCTCTGAATATAGTTAATCTTCTAGCCACTGTGGGGCTACCAGCCTGGTTGGCTATCTCTGGTGCAGTTCATCCCGCTCAGAATCTTCTTCGTAGAAGGAAGGCTTGAGGGCAATCTTAAAACTTAGTTATGATCTAGGTTTTCTTAGTAGCTATTTCTGGCTTGGTCATTCATACATTTCCCCAAATCTTTTGGGGTTTAATTTACATTTTTCATTTCTACCACTTTCTTGGTGTAATGAGTTCCACAAGTCCAATCTTTACTTTATGAAATAGTACTTCCTCTTATTTCCTATATTTAAGTTTCTCAAATTTTAAAAAGTCATCTTGAATTCTTACATTTCAGTATTTGGTAAACATATTTTTAGTAGTTCCAAGTTGAACCCCAAATTCAACAACCGCAGGCCTCAGCAGAATTTGTTCACCACTTATCCATATGGTTTATTTTTTTTTTCTTCAATATATTTTGATCATGGCCTCTTTGAATTTGTGAGCAGTCAAATCTTCATTGACAGTATTTTTCTTTTACCACTTTCTTTATTGCTTTTCAAAAAATTTCTTGGTTCCATTATGTGATCTTTGTTATCTAATTATCAGAATTTTATACAATGTTCCAGCTCTTTTACATAGTTTTCATTAGGGCAGAACCAATTTTTCTGTTTTTTTCTTTTTTTTTTCCTTCACTATTCTTGTTTTTCCCGGGACTGCTGTGGACTGTTTATTGTTGAGGGGAACATAGAATTCAGGGGGCTAAAACTCAATCAGAAGAAGTAATTGTCCCAAGTGACTGTTAAGAGATAAACCGAAGGATAGGCATTGCTGTCTTAGGAACAAGGGAGTCCAAAATCGATGCAAGGTGAGAGAGACCTCCAAGCAACTGCCATGTATGGTGCCATGGGATATGACATAAATTCAAGGGGCACCAGCTCCTTGGTTTAAAGACAAGAGTAAGGGCAGATGGTAGCAGAACATGGAACCAATGTTCCATGGGAATAAACTACAGTAAATGTGAGGCCCTTTTCCTGGATCAAAGTCTGGTTCAGACTTTCTCCAAAAGTGTTTAATTCTGTATACATATTTTAAATAATTTCAAGTTGTGTAATTAAGACACATATGCCATTCTTTTGGTCACTCACAGAGACTTATAGCACCGGTTTTTAACTTATGTTTCTTGTCTCATTGGACTACCTCTTTACCTGTGGGCTGTAGAAACCCCAATTTCAGACTCAGTCTTATCCAGAACAAGATTTATCAAAAGCTGTCATGCCAATACTTTGCAGGACTTAGAACTAAATTTTCTTTCAAAACTTGGGAACTGGTGGCTCAGTTAACACTGAGAGACAGTGTGGCACAGTAGGAAGTTCCTGGGCTTTGGGTTTAGAGTCCATCCTCCAGTTTTTACTCTGTCACTAGTTGTATGTCTGTAAAAGTCACTTAAATTAGAACTCGGTTTCCTTACCTTAAATGGAGATGATATCTACCTTACAGGATTAATTTGCAGAACCCGTATAATGTGCACCTGAAGTGCTGATGTGTAGATGCTCTGGAAATGGTAGCTATCTTTCCAATTAGGATGACTACTGGACTCCATATTGCTTCTTTAGTTGCCCTATTATGAAACATTCCTGAGATACTCTAGGAATGACCACCAGATGCTTCCTAACTCTGAGGAATAGCAATTTCTTTCATTTTTCTATGGACTGGGTCTTGGCCTATAGGTTTTACACTCAGCACTTATTCCGTTATTCTAGTGTGCCTTTCTATATGGTGGAGGCTGGAAAGCCTGCTGGGGCTCTGGATGAGAATCCATTTCCACCAATTAGATATACTTGTGTGATATTTGGAATACTGCAAATACTGCTATTTTCTGCTGCAAATCAAGGTAGAGGAGATGCTGGATTTTTTAGTAGCAGTGATCCTATCATTTGACTCCTTAGTGAGGGTCCACGATGACTGCAGTGACAGTTGCAGTGGTTTTGTTCTTATTGCAGTGACTGAAGCAGCATATCATGCTTACTCTTTAGCTTTGTGGGGTCAAGAGCTGGAGTGGAAGTGATAGAAGTTTCTCAATTCCCCACCTTCTTCATTATGGCAGAGAAGGCATCTTCCCTGGCAGGCTAATTTGGCAGTGTTGTTCTGGGAGTCATTCTGGGAGTCATTCCTGGAGTCTCGGCCCCGAGCCTACTCTTTCAGCTTTCCAGTGAAATTTCAGGCAGCATTTGCCTGTATTGAATCCTTTTTTTAAAATGAAAATAGCTACCATGGTTTTGTTTTCTTCAATGGAAACCTGCCAGATAAAATTTCTACTCTATTAATAATTTTGTCCAGGTTCTCTTGGTCATATGCTCAGACCTGTAACTGCAGACCCTGGTATCTTCCTCTTTTGAGACTTGCATTCTGGGTCTGAGGCCTTGACTCAAATCTCTGCTGCTGCGGTGAATAGATATTCTGATTGACACCTGCTGACTTGACTGAGCTCCAGCTTTTACTGCTGCTTGAGCTCCCCACTGGGCTCCACCTGTTTGAATGGACTGCCAGGTGTAAACTATTGCTTAAGGTATCCTGAATTTGGGATAGCCTTTGAACTCTATGTCTGTATCTCCTGAATGCCTCTCTACATAGCCATTCAGTTCTCCTGGCTCCTCACTCAGGTTTTGAGCTGAGCGCACTCTTGGTGGTCTATTCTCTGTGGCCATGAATGACCCATGGCACCCATACCGCGGACAGATCATAGATCTTCCAGTGGATCAGCTCTGTGGCATTCACTCTACCGAGAAGAGTTTAGAGTCAGCCACAAATTTGTGATATTCCTAGGTATTCCTTTTAGATCATATACAGAAAAATAAACCTTATAAATTACTTGCAAAAATAAGAAAAGCTGTATTGTTTAGATGTTTTCAATTAAAGAAGGTTAAATCTGCCTCTGCGGTAGTTCTCTATTGTAAGGGAGATGTTGAATGTAGATATTGTGTTTTTAAAATGTTTCACTGAAGTCACCATATATTTTTACCTATACCATAATTGATAGAAGAAAAAAGATGAATTTTCCCATCTTTAAGAGAATTTGAATAGTTTTTATAGTGTTTGAATTAATTATAACAATATCATTTAAATCATAGTAGTAAGTAGGTTAAATAGTACTACACTAATTTTCCTATGACCAATGAGTAAATATATATATATTTATAACAAATAAGTAAATACTATAATTTCAATGTTAAAGGTTATATAAAACCATTATACATAACTGTAATTCATAGGAGAATTTCTTAAAAGTACTTAATTTTATAATTGTAAGACATAAAACAATTATAAATTTGAAATGATAAGACCTTCACCCCATTCTGGTTAAATTATACCTGAGAGACTTAATATACAAATGGACAATGGCCAGACTATATATAAAATGAGAACTTTGACTCACAACCTACAGCACCCTGCCCAGGAAACAAACCTATTTTTTTATAATAACCAGCCAGGAAGCCAGTATGTTATCAGTCACAGTTGGAGAAGTCAGACTGCTATCTTTAGTAATAGTCCAGGAAGCCAAACTATGACCCCTCTAACAGTTGGCTCCAAATGGCCAGGACTTGATTAATAACTGACAGCTTTCCTAATTCTGGCCCCTGCTTCCAACTTAGGACCAAAGAGAGGAAGCCAAATATGTCCCCTAATCAATCACATAGGACTCCTTACTTCTAGTACCTATCTATATTGGATCCCCAGGCCAATAGCCTCCAATCAGGGCACACTGAAGCCTTCCATATTTTCCACTATGATACTTCCCCACTCCTTTACCTGTCTTGGAGTCTCTGCTTGCTATATTGCAAGCTCTGAATAAATAGCCTTTGCTTGTTCTCATTTGGTTGGTTTTGCTTTATTTTCACATATCCATAGTGTCTTCAAGGAACATTTTTTTCAGTTTCTTTTTAAAAAAATTTATTTTATTATTAGTTTCAAGTATACAGTACAATGGTTAGACATCTATACAGTCTATAAAACAATCCTCCTAATTGCTTCTTCTCTCCTTTGGCTCACCTAGCCATTACATTAATGCTAACTGCATTTCCTATGCCCTGCTCTCCATCCCCTTGTCCATCTATCAACTACTAATTTGTATTTCTTTAACCCTTCGCTGCATTCTCCCAGCCCCCCAGCTCCCCTCCCCTCTGGACATTGTCTTGTGAAAGTCTTCATCTTTTCCCTGTTGCTTGTAAGTGAGCTGGTATTCTCAAAGTCCCGAGTCAGTAATTTAAAGTTTCTCAATCTCTCAACTTTCCTGTTATTTTCTGTGTCTTCTGATTTAAATTTTTATGTAAGGCTGAATTTGAAAACTTGCTTTATAATTTAAAATTCAACATTCTCTACATAATAAAATAGTTTTCTCCAATTGTAGGTTACATTATAATTAAAGCTTTAACAATCTTTGGTGTAAAATTGATTTGACCCATTTTAAATGTTAACTATAATACATTCATGAATTTGCTTTATGGTTATTCTTATATTTCTTCTCTGAAAAAAGCTAATAATTAAGCAAATATTCAGAAGCTGCAGTGCATGATTTTTCCTTAAGTGTTTCATAATCTTCCTTCATTTGATTTGGCACATCTTCTCATTACTAGTGTCATCTTATTTCAATCTTATTTACATTTTATTATGTCACCTTCCCTCACATTACTATAAGTTACTGATTCTCAATGTGTAGTCCTCAGACACCTGCATTACCCAAGAAGCTTGTCAAAATGCAGATTCTTGGGCCTTATCCCAGATCTACTGTGCTGGCTTTTGGAATGCGTCCCAGAAATTTATATTTCAGATGTGTTCCTTAGATGATTTTTTTAAAACAATTTTTATTTATCACGTGTCAGAGACTACAACATTTTAAATAATGACTCCAGAACAATCCACACAGTTGACTCAAGGATGATTGAGGGTTGGACCAACAGATGGGCGCAGGATAATAAAGAATTATGGAAAAAGATGTACATCATGGAGATAACTACACAGAATAGGAGACAGAGAAGATTCTCACAGTGCTTCCAAGATGCCAATGGAAATGCCCTGATTTATATAAAAGATTCTTAAGTAGCTCTGTTTACTATTTTTAAGGGGGGTTTTTAGTTTTAATACCCTCCTCTATGCTCTCAAGCTTTGGCTACATGACTGCCTACAGTAGCAGCTATAAACTCTATTAGCCTGAGTGATAGTTACAAGAACTGGTGAAATATAAATCCATGTTCCAGCCCTGTTATACCTCTATAGACCCAGGTCAAGGCCCTTCCTGGTATCTATTTTTATAAACTTTACAAGTTGGGGTATACCCATTAAAAATGAATAAACCAAGTCATAAAGTTTATGCTACTTTCCCAATAGCAATATAATTAATTTTTTAAAAATAATATTTTTCAATTATAGTTGGCATACAATGTTACATTAGTTTCAGGTGTACAACATAGTGATTAGATATCTATATAACTCACGAAGTGATCATCCCAATAAATTTAGTACCCATCTGACACCATACATAGTTATTACAATATTATTGACTGTATTCCTTATGCTATACTTTATATTTCCATGGCTATTTTTGTAAGTACTATTTTGTACTTCTTAATCCCTAGCCTTTTTTCACCTACTCCCCTAACCTCCTTCCATCTGGTAACCCTCAAAATGTTCTCTGTATCTATGAATTCGTTTCTGTTTTTTTTTGTTTGTTTGTTTATTTTGTTCTTTAGATTCTACATGTAGGTGAAATCATAAGATACTTGTCTTTATCTGACTTACCCCTCTAGGTTCATCATGAAGTAACTTTTCATCGCTTTACTTGTAGTCTCTGGGTGTCTTTTAATCTCTTGTGGGCAGCATATGTAAAGGTTTTGTTTTCTTATCTATTTAACCACCTTATCTTTTGATTAGATCATTTAATTCTTTGCCATTTGAAGTATTTATTGATAGACATGTACTTACTGCCATTCTTTATTCATATTTTTGATACATATATTTTCTTCTTCTTAAGTCCTTCCAACATTTCCTGTAATACTGGCTTGGTGGTGATGAACTTCGCTTTTTCTTGTCTGGGAAGCTCTTTATCTTTCCTTTGATTCTAAATGATAGCTTTGCTGGGTAGAGTTATCTTGGGTGCATTTTCTTGCTTTTCATTACTTTGAATGTTTTGGGCCTATCCCTCCTGGCCTGCAAAGTTTCTGTTGAAAAATCAACTGAAAGTCTTGTGGGAACGCCCTTGTAGGTAACTAATTGCTTTTCTCTTGCTGCTTTTAAGATTCTCTCTTTGTATTTAATCTTTGATATTTTAATTATGATATTTCTTGGTGTGTCCCTGTTTGGATTCATCTTGTTTGGGACTCTATGCACTTCCTGGGCTTGTATGTCTCTTTCCTTTGCCACATTAGGGAAGTTTTCAGTTATTTCTTGAAACAGGTTTTCAATTTCTTGCTTTCTTTCTTTACCTTCTGGTACTGTGCTGGCTGGAAAATTACTGTTTGGCTATCGCCCATGAGAACATAATACTCTAACAATAAGCTTTCTGCTTCTGTACCACCCCCCACCCCGCTTGCACAACAGACCTGTGGGTTGAAAGTTAGTAAAAAGAAGAAAAATAGACTTGTGTGTTCAAACAGGATGAAGAATAGGAGTTTAGGGCTTAAAAATACTGTACCTCTACATTTCGGAGTTGCTTAATTTGGGGTCTGCATACCCCTGGAAGATCCAGCTGGCTGAATAAAGAGTGCATTTCCTATAACTCACTGATTTCTGGTGGTCCATGTGTCTATTGGGGACTGGCAGCTACAATGGTACCCCTATGATGTGAATGTTGTTATGCTTGATGTTGTCCCAGAGGTCCCATAAACTATCCTCATGTTTTTGGATTCTTTATTCTTATTCATGTTCTGATTGGGTGTCGTCTGCTACCCCATTCTCTAAATTGCTGATTCCTCTGCTTCATCATATCTGTTGATTCCCTCTAATTTACTCTTCACCTCAGATATTGTATTCTTCATTTCTGACTGGTCCCCTTTTCTGTTTTCCATTTCCATTTTTATTTTTTCTATCTCTTTGTTAAAGTTCTGAGTTCATCTACTCTTCCCCTAAGGTCATTGAGCATCCTTATAACCAATGTTTTGAATCTGGCATTCTGGTAGATAACTTGTCTCCACTTTGTTTAGTTCTTTTTCTGGAGCTTTGTTCTGTTTTTTTTCATGTGAGATATGTTTCTTTCTCTCCACATTTTGGCTGCCTCCCTGTGTTTGTTTAATAAACCACTGGAGGCAGCATGGATGGGCCCGCAATTTGGGAGAGGTGGAGTCTCAGAGGATCGCCTATGTTATCCACGTTGATGGAGACTCATGTATGGCAGGCACCTGTGTCTGCATGCTGGGAGCAGAGAGGGCTCAACCAAGGAACAATGAATACTGCCACCACTTCTGTCCAGTAGAAAGCTTCCCCTCCAGCTCTCACCCGGAAACCTGACAACTCAGTGTCTCCCCCTGTTATCCTGGCACTCCTCGAGCTGCTGCCCCAGTGCTGGAGCTCAGATTGAGTGAGTCTGTTAGTAAGTAGGTCTGAGCGCGGGCCCTTTAAGAAGAATGTCTGCAACTTCTATAGCCCTTCATCTCACTGAGCCACAATCTCCACTGATTTTTCACAGCCAGAGGTTGTGGGGCCTTCTCTTTCTGGCATTGGGACCCTGGGCTGGGGAACCCAGTGTTTGGCCTGGACCCCTTGCTCCTCAGGTGAGGAAGAGGGCTTTGCAGCCAGGATAGCCCTCCCAATTCTCGATCACCACACAGGGTTGTGAGACAGGATCATTTCACATCTCTACTCCTCCTACCATCCTTGGAGGTGACCCCTTATGTATGTTCTCAGTTGTAGGACTTCTGTTCAGCCAGACCTCAGGCAACTCCCAGTGATGGCTGCTCTGCATTTTTGTTATAATTTTGGTGTGGTCGCGAGAGGAGGCATGTGCAGCGCCTACCTTCTATGTTGTCTTGGCCAGTCTCTCTCTTCAGATGATTTCTACATATATATCATTTTTATTCTGTGTATCTGTGTGTATTTTCATCATGCTATCTGTCTAACTGCCTGACTGTTTAAAGACTAAAATTTAGGAAGTACTGGTTACTGTATGACAGGAGCCTGACAGACATTATTTCTTTAATCCTTAAAATAGTCATAAATTATAATCTCTATTTTACAGTTAAGGGAACTGTGATACAGGACAATAGAGACTTTCCCAGGGTCATACAGCTAGTAAACTATAGAGCTGGAAGTAGAAGCCAGATTGTCAATACAGAAATAATCCTGTATGTTAAGAAAAAAAGATCTTTAGCTTTTCTATAGGAACTGATCTTAATGCTTTACTGAATCAATCATCCAGTTCAGCTGCAAGAGTCACTTTGGTAGCTGGGTGTAGACATAGGCTAAATTGTGAGATATGTATTTGGCAATGAAACTTAACCATCATCCCATTTACAAGATAAACAACATCTCAGTGGGAGCCTTGAGCAAAGGTATAAGTAATGAGTTACACCCGGGGCAGCTGTGGATGATCAGATTAGAGCAACAAGCAATATAGTTTCAGCAGAGTCCTGTGATTGTTGAGATTGGGAATGAACATGAACTATGGGAATCTAAATTCATTTTCTGTTGGCAAAACATCTCTAAGGGAAAGTCTTAAAAAGGCTTATAAAAACTTAAAAGGCCCTTGGACATCTAATGGCTCTTACAAATTAATCAGAAACATACGGATTAGATTTCTCATAAAATACATTTAGGTTTAAAATTATGGGAAAAAGCACAGGGCAAAATGTCTTTTAGGTTTGTCCAAACCAAACCCTAAATGCTTGGGAAATGTTGGAAATACTTTAACAACAGCAAGATGACATTGAGCACATAAGTGGCATCTTCAGGTGACACAGGAAAACAGAGTCTCATTCCCCTATAGTGGAGTGGGGCCTGAACTGAAATAGAAATGTGGAAGGCAGCCCTAGCAGGTTTCTATGATGCTGGTTGGCATGATAAGGAAGAAATGGGAAGAAGGAGGAGAGTTAGGAGGTTGAGGAGATGGTCTTTCACTCTTCTCAGGGAAGGCTGGCTAGTGGCCTTCTTTTTTATCCTAGATGCTGGCCCATTCCCACCCTTGGAGAGTTTTGTAGACGTGACCTTGGTATAAAGGAGGGATATTTGGCTGGGTGGCAGAAGACCTGCATTTTAATCCCTACCTCTGCCACTACCTAGCTGGCTGATGTTGTTCAAGACACCCCAACCCTAAGATAAAGAAATGCTTTTCATGATCCATGAGGCTTACTAAGTCTCTGTTTCTCACACATTAAATGGGAGCTAGCACAAACTTTGGACTGGTGTTGGGAAGGTTTAGGTGAGGTGATAATAATCTACTTAAGCATAGTAGTGCCTGGCACCTTCTAAGTGCTCAGTAAATGACTATTATTGTTATTCTTTGGCATGATCCTAATGTACTTGTTCTGAGATTTCTAAGGAAAAAGAAGTCAGTTTCTCATGCACAATGCACCGAGAGAGAGAGAGATGGGGGAGAAAATGTGTGAAGGAAGGGTTTCTTTGCATTCCAGAAGAAGATAAATTTTAGGATTGAATTTAAAACTAAGTTTGGGAATGAATGTTCCCTTGCAACAATGGGTAACTCTGACCTACTGATTCTTCTTTTGGATGCAAACAGCTTTTTGGTATTTTCCTTTAGAAAAGTACCAGTCATAGATGCACAAATGATTATTTTAGTCTTCTAAATTTGTTTCGTTTAGAAATGATCTGGTTTTCAAATAATATTATAAAAAGAGTTTTCTCTTTTCAATACCAAAAGAGAATCTAATTGGAAATGGATAATTGAAAGTCATGAAAACCATCAACCTATTTTGATCGGTTTCTTCCCTCCTCTCTGATCTAGGCTTCGATACTTGCTGCCTAAACATCTAGAGAGTGCGGCCCTCCATGAGGGCAACTCAAAGCTATGTAAAGCTGGTTAGATCATCAGAAGTGACCCATTTTCCTGTTTTCCCCAACTCCTCTCCCTCCTCCAATCTAACCACAAAGCTTACTCAAAGCTCAAGGAGACTAAATACTTGATTAAATTTGTCAATTTGTGGAGGGGTTTGCCTACAAAAATGTTTTCTTGCCCTTGAAATGTTTTAGTTGCTGTCTTCTGGTTAGTTAAATAAAAACTTGAATTAAAAATGTATGGATACACCCATCATATAGTTGAGTATAGTCTCCAGACAGTTTATAGTAAGTGTTAAATTAGATACTTGAAAATATATAAACATCTAAGTGTATGCTTTGCTTAATAATTTGTATCCTTAGATCCTTTACATTCATTTTTGTGTTCATGTTTATTTATGTGACCTAGCAGCACCATGTATCAAATAAAACACACCTGTTATGTCTAGGAAAATGAATACAAATCTTTGGTTATTGGTTGCATAATCATTTGTTCATTTGTGTGACTACATACATATTTAATTACAGATTTCAAATGAAAGAGGGCTAAAATGCAGTAATTTAATGTTATCATGGGAATTCAATTTATTTTATTGTCCTTAAATTTATGGTTAACTGTAGTTTTGCTTATACATTACACTGGTTACCCATTTTAGGGGCATATCTACAGTGGAAAAAAGCTGTCTGCTGCTGAGAACCTCTTGTTAAATCTGGATCGCATAAACTTAGAGCAGTTTGTTACATAATAAGACAATTTACAATCATCATGATAACAGAGGCTGTTTTCTGGAAAGAAAAGATAGCAATATCTGTAAAACTGCACCTGCAAGGAGGCTATAATTTCTGTGTGGCTGTGACAGACAATGTGAATCATGGATTATTACCATTTTTTAAGGGCTCTATGCATTTCCCATTATTTATTATAGCTCCTATAGGACTTACCCAGTATACTCACATGGATTGAGATAGATATACATTCAGACACACAGATGTGTATATAGTTATAAATTTATACACATATATTATACATACATTATGCTTGTAATTTATGGCAAAGAAAATAAATAAGCTGAATGGCTAAAACCTTGCAAAACACCCAAATTTAGAAAAAAAAAAAAACCTTTACATCTGCCTGTTAAACTTAGGACTCTATCCCTGGAAGGATTCTCAAAGCTGCTGACCAGATTTTAAAGGAGAAACCTCCATCTCGTTAATGAACCATAGCCAAGCACCAGGGTTCCCTCTGGTGTATGTGCACCCAGTGGCCTCATTTGTCATTTTGCTCTGGGCTCTGCTGAGCTGCATCCAGCCCCTAGTGCCCATGGATGTGACTGATTCTAGCAAAGGCAAATGGAGCTCTTTCTTTGCACTTTCCTGTTGTCATCACAAGCTGTTTATAAGCCCCATTCTCTTGTTGCCAAATGATTCCCTGCTGCAAATAAATCACTTCTGTGAAATATTTATAGTTCAATCTATTAAATATCTAATAATTGTACATGGCAACAGGCAAGGCAAAAATTAAGTGTGTCAGGTTTGATTTCTCTCTCCTTTTTCTCTTATGTGATAACCTTGACTATTCTCAGACATCTCTAGTCCCAGTACTCTTTCTGCAACGGTTACCTATTGCCACAATAATGCTAAATAACAAGCAGCTATACAACCTCAGTAACATAATTAGCACTTATTGCTCACTCTGGAGTCAGTTGGGAATGGGGGTTCTGTGATCTTGGCTGGGCTTGCTCACCTATCTGGGGTCAGCTAGTTGTTCAATGAATTAAGGTGGCCTCAGCTGGGGCAATTGACTTTGCCAGGTGTCTCTCGTTTTCTGGCACATGAATCCAGGCATATTCTTATGTTGGCAGAGGTGAAAGAGAGAGGGCGAACTCACTTGTGAAGCACTTTTCAAATCTTGCATCATGTTGCTAACATCATATTGGCCAAAGCAAATCATTTGGGTGAGTCAGCATGGAGGACTTTGCCAAATTACATGGCAGAGGGCACAGATATAGAAAGGGGTGAAAAGTTGGGGTCATGCTTTTGATGTATTATACCTTTCTTGCCACAGAACTACCACTCAGAAAAGAATCGAAGCAACATTTACACTGAACTTCAGTGATGGTTTTGTGCAAAGCTAAAAATTTGAGACTAACATTTTAAACATTTTTTTGGAAAGAAATGAGGCTCTGTGGTGGATTAAAGATGGCCACAAACTCTCTGTCACTTCTACCATTGAGAGGAGGGGTCAGTTTCTCCATTCCCTTAAATCTGTGGTGGGCCAGTAGCTATATGACTAATAGAACACAGTGGAAGTGACTCTTTGCCTCTTCTGGGACAAGCCTTTCAGAGGGCTGGAAGCTTCTATGTTCTCTTTCATGGAATTTTTATTTTTGTGATAGCCTCTCTCAGAACACACTTGCCATCAGATAAGAGACCACATATCGGCTCTCTGGTCAAAAGGTAGCCTCAATTGCTAGCCATGGGAGGTTGATGGTTCAACCCAGCAGGGCTCCAGGTAACAGCAGGCTCAGCCAACATCAGCTCAACCTGCCCAACTCAGCCTAGAGTTGTGAAAGATAATGAAATTGTTTGTTTAAGCCAGTAATATTTGGGATGGTTTGCTGTGCAGCCATAGATAACTGAAATGCTCTAAAAGTGACATTCTAGGCATTAGATCAAGGTGAAAGAGGGAGGTATTTTTTATTTGTAGGTTTTTCTAGTGCCTTTGTAAAAGATAATGACCTATTTTACCTAAACTTTTAGCCAACTTTGCAAATAGATCTCTGAAAAAGTAAATGCACTATATCAAGGATGCTGACTTGCAAGTTGAGAATCATATAAACCTTGCAAGTATCTTGGCCACTGTAGGTTCTGCCTCATCAGCACCTTGGGCTCCATTCTTTATTCTTGACTCCAGAGAGCACTGCAGAGAGCTCTTCAGAGCAGGAAAGAGAGGCTACCTTTTCTCTTCGCGTGCGCGCGTGTACACACACACACACACACACACACATGCACACACATGCTCATTATTATTATTTAAAAAACTTAGATGTGCTTTTTCTGCTGCTGATTTCATTCTTCAGTGACACCCAGGATGGTTCAGGGCCCTGCGTCCCACCCATCCTTTGATGAATACCAATCTCTGCTTGTGACATTGGATTTAATTTTGAAAGAGATTTGCTATCAAGCTGAGAAATCACATTGTATCTTCCCTGGACAAACAGCATCTTCATTTGAATTGCTGCCTACTATGAGTTCTCCAGACTTTTCTCATACTTGTTGCAGATTTTTGGAAGCTGATCATACTATCATTCAACTCAGATAGTTCTCCCATCTAGCTGCAAATTCTTATCTTGTCACTCTCGTCACCCCCAGCTTTACTGAGATATAATTGACAAATATAATTGTATATATTTAAAGTATACAATATGATGATTTGATACATATGTACATCATGAAATATTTACCACAATCCAGTTGACTAATACATCCATAACCTCACATGGTTGCCTTTTTTTGGTGTGTTGAGAATGTTTTAAGATCTACACTCTTAGCAAATATCAAGTATACTACAATATTAAGTATAATCACAATGCTGTACATTAGATCCTCAGAACTTGTTCATCTTATAAATGAAAGTATACCCTTTGAACAACTTTTTCCCATTTCCCTTATGCCCTAGCAACCACTGTTCTACTCTGTTTCTGAGTCTGACTTAAAAAAAAATTCCACATGTAAGTGATACCATACAACATTTCTCTTCCTCTGTTTAGCTTATTTCACTTAGCACAGTGCCTTCCAGTTTTATTCATGTCGAAAATGGGAGGATTTCCTTTTTTTTTGAGGCTGAATAATATTCATATATATACCAAACCACTTTCTTTAACCATTCATTCATTGAGAGACATTTAGGTTGCTTCCATGTCTTGGATATTGTAAATAATGCAGTGATAATAGGGATACAGATATCTCTTCAAGGCACTGATTTCGTTTCCTTTGGGCATATATCTAGAAGTAGGATTGCTGGTTCATATGATAGTTTTATTTAAAAAATTTCCCTCCCTTTTAAAACCCCATGCCTCTCTGCCTCCCTTTGTGTTTGGTACTACTGATTCTGAAGCCCCAGTAGATTGGTTTCTGCAGAGAACAAGGCTATGGTGTCTGGCAGGAGTCAGGGCGAGGCCAATCCATCCCAGGGTGGAATATGAGAAAGGACCTACTTACAGATAGGTAGGTCCTTTCTCCTAGTCTGTCCAGGCAAGGATTATTAAAGTAGAAGTTCACAGCTGCCTCCTGTGTGGCTTGTGCCTCTGAATGGTAACCCTTTCGGAGGTCTTGTGATGCAAAAATGACAAAATTTTTATTGGAATTGTGACCTTTACAGACTCTCAAATTACAATTTTTATAATTTCTCCTGCTTTGCTAAGTCACACATCACTCCAACTCTGTCTTTCCAAAATTAATGTAAATGTTTTGCCTGCCAAAATCTCCCCATTCTCTTTGTGGATTAAAATATTTTTTGAAAAATTCCTTTGTTGTATTTTATTTGGATTTTAGTAGTAGGAGGAGATACACATTGTCAATACTTCATGTTTAACCAGAACTCTTTCTTTGAATTTAAACAATTTGAAAATATTGCTAGATTTAGGATCTAGCAATATTATGATGATAATTTAGTTATCTTTCAAGAGACTGCAGTGGAGAGTTCTATTTTTAATTTCTTGAGGAACCTCCATACTGTTTTCTATAATTTCTATAGTACTTTATATTCCCACCAATAGTGTACAAGGGTTCCCTTTTCTCCACATCCTTGCCAACATTTATTTCTTATCTTTTTGTTAATAGCCATCCTAACAGGTGAGAAGGGATATCTCACTGTGACTCCTAACAGATAAACCACCAAAAGACCAGTGGCTAGAGGCAAACTGCTAGCCTGGTGTGTGAAGATAGCTCTGGGCTCAGGCTTTTGAGACATATTACCACCTACCTGTGTCATGCCTGCAAGTCTTTTCAGCTTCTCTAGATCTCAATTTCCTCTTCTGTAAAGTGGGACAGATTAGAGATATTAGTTCTAATCTATTAAGGCCCCTTCCAGGTATACAATTCTCACATTTTATAGAGGACCTGGAGACCCTGACATTGACTTTTGGAAACTTCTTTGAGAGTTCTTTCCATGATGTAGGCAGTGTGGGGTGTCATAAGGAACATGTCCCTTAGGAGAAAATAAGCATGCCTGTCATGCTTCAGATCCTTACCCCTAGCTTTCCTTGCTTATTTTTCATGCTTAGTTTGAAAATGAGATCCATGGTCTTATAGTATTTTTTTGATTTATTTCTTTGGTTATTTACTGAAGCAAACCAAAGAGAGAGTTTAGGCTAATGTGCAGTAAAGAGAGACAGATGACAAAAATAATACTTTCACTTCAGCCAATGCATTGAAAACCCAGTTCTTCTCTTCATGGTGGAAAGGGGTCTCCCAAGTATTTTCTGATGTGGAAAACTGAGATCATTGCCCCTTTCCCCACCACATACACTTCTCATTTCCAAGCTGTGGAGAATAGCCCATACATATCTCCTAAGATCTGTGATTAGCACATCCTGGCTTAGACCCATTCCCTCAGGAGGTGGTGGTTGGGCCTAGACTCTGTGTATAAGCTGAGGGGAGCATACCAGATGGCCGTATTAAGGTCATATTGCCTCTTGTTTCTGTGACAAAGCTGTGGGATGATTAATGATGCACTAAAATGATGAGCATTATGTTAGAAATTTGGAAAGGTATATTCACATACTGATGGCAAACCTAGCAATGACTTGAACACAACCACTTTTCAAGTGCTATGTGGTCAGCAAAAGCATAACGCTTATTTTGCATAGAAATGTTTTCTCTTAATTTTAAAACTCATCAATTGTAATGGTAATTTAATTATATTTATTTATAGTTAACTTATTAAAATGTTGTTTTGCAAGAGGGATTCAAGGTCCAAGAAGTCTTTTGAGTTTTTTACAAGCTTTATAAGGACTTTTCTTTTTTCTCTCATCTGTCACTGAGAGAAAACAAACTTGACCCCCAAAATATTCAAGTTTGATTCGAAACTTAGAAGTCTTGAACACCAGGAATACTCTGAGGTGAAATGGATTTTCCCATTTTGTTTTTTTTTTAGAAATTTATAGGAAAAGAGCTGAGGATTTCAGCAGAATACTACCTATTTTTCTAAAATTAGTGAATATCCTGAAATGTAGCATACAAATTAGAAATGTCATTGCTCTTTTTCTTTTTCGCATCACTTGCTTTTGACACATTTTTCAATAGTATATTTCTGCATAAAATTTGGGTGAAGTGCAAAATTACATCATAAGCAGAGATTTAATTTCATGTCAAGTATTTTAGTAGCATTAATATTATACCAAATAAATAAATATACATTGTGAAAGAACAATCATTTAGAAGAAAACTGTGGTCTAATTTTCCCAATATTTTGTCTATACTGGCTGTGTCTCTACAGGTAAAGTGAAGTGAACAGGTGATTGGTTCATTTGTAGATATCTGTACAGTTTTTTCTTTCAAGAGGTTGGATCAATTCTCACAAAACATTTAAATACTGAAGAAATCATTGTTTTGATGATCTAAATTAGTATATATCCTTTTATATAATCATATACTTTAGGCTTATATGTTTTACTTATATACTCTATTTACTTTATGCTTATTACTTTAATTACTTATAAAAGTATCTGTACTTAATATACTTTTAAGCCCCAAAGATTTTACTCATATACTCTTCATTTACCTTATACTTATCATTTTACCTTATATTTATATGCTTTACTTATATATTCTTATAGAGTCTAGATTAGTACTTATCTTAGAATTCATTTTTGCTTTGTATAGGCTGTGCTTATATGTATTTTGTCATCCTTTTGACATCAGTTTATTTCCCCCTTGGAAATAAAGATCAATGAATTGATTGCAAAAATGTCTATCCAACTTTAGTACTAGAAAAATTGAAATGAGTAAAATGGACTGACCATTCAACCAAGAACTCATTACTCAGTCTGTGATCTTTGCAGTGGTTGGAGAAACAGGAATTGACCTGTTAATGGTTGCCAGAGAGGCATCTCTGTAGACTGTGGCTCTGCCAATAGGGCCAAATGCAGAATGGGAAGTTTCTCCATGTCACTTTCTGGAACACTGGAATACTTGATATAAATTGTTCTTTTGTGAACCTGTCATTTTCTCTCCTGAAATGTGTATGTGTGTGTTTTGGTAGGAGAAATAGGTCTTCTAGTTCACCACCACCTAACTAAGCTTTATGATCCTTCTAGTATGAATCTACCACTGTCATTTTAAATATAGTTCAAGGTAAGATTAGTTTTATAAGTAATATTAATATAGAAGTCATTCATCATTTGAGTTTTTCTCACTACCTACATATAAAAAATTGGAAATGTCCAAAAAGTGTTTTCAACAATATCTTACACATTAAGAATTCTTGTTTTATTACTAATATTTTATTACAGGTAAAAAAATATGTATAACTGGCAGAAACACCTTTCGGAGAAATGAGTAGATAAAAAAAATGAACCACAAAATAAAATTTATCAATGCCATAATCACAGCCAATGAGGTAACTGACTAGAAACTTCCCCAGATTCATATCCTTTCCAGCTGTTCAGAGGAACTCTATCAGATCTGCCCGGAAGAGCAATAAAGAAACTTGGTGGCAAAACACAACACAAATAATTGCTCATCCTGTGTGAAATGCCTTCCATCCGCTTTGGGAAAACCTCCTTGTGGCAGGAAGAAGCCAGGCAGCATGGAATAAAAGGGTAAGTGGTTTCTGCCAAGCAAGTACCCAAGAGCCAGCTGGCTACCAGGCGCTTATGGGCGGAGACCTAGATTTGAATGGCAAAAGCTAAAGGAAAAACAAGAATTGTACCAGCTTCAGAAACCAGCACTTAATGGCCTCACCAAGGAGTCTGTGGGGGAATTCAGCATAAATAAAGATAAACAAACTTAAAAACAGGCTTTATAGGACCAGTGTAGTGTGTTAGCTGTTATGGGGTTTCCGCTGGTGCCCAAGGATGCGTCATTGCTGGTGGTTATGGCTCTTGGAAAACTGTAGGGCTGAGATGGGCTTAGCTGGGGTGGTGCAGGTAAGTTGCTAGACTTTTATATGGAGATTGAGCTCTTTTTATGATCCATTCGAAAACTGGGCCAGATTGTGTCCTCTGTACACAGGGCACATTCATTTTCATTCTGAATTTGACTTAATCAATCCACATCATCAGCTACTTAGTAATTATACAGCATTTCTTTTGTGGAATCATTCAGAGAACACATATCTCATAGTTACAAACTCTGCATCAAAGTGGATATCTTCAAAAAGTATGATCCATTCATCCATGCATACATAAGTGAAACTCACCTTTGAATGTTCATGTTATGTTATTTCTCTCCTTTTTTATATTTAAAATTAAAATATTTTGAAAAATGACATGGATTCCATGTGAGAAGAATACTTCTGTACAGGTTTGCAGGAAGTGAGAGTCTTCCCGGCAAATTTTGGTTTGGAGTTTTTGTCATACGCATCTTTATTTAGGTTTTGTTAAGATTTGTGATTACAGTAAAGAATCAGAATTATTCTCTGTTTTTATTTTTGTTGTTGCTGTTGAATTTGAGAAACAAAAATCCACAAGCTTCGTCTCCCCTTTTCCTGCAACCTAAACAAAATTCAAACACCCATCGTACTTTTGTTTCATCTTTAAAGGGCTTTTACTCAAAAGAGACAAAGTACTTGGACTTCTCTACTCCTTCCCCTGGAATACATTTGGCTTTGTTCTTTGCAGCATAGGCAACTGCTTTTAAAGAGACTTCAGTTTAACATGTAATTAATAGTTTGGCATTTCCCAAGGGCTTTCCTTGGGACCCTTTCTATATCTGTTTTATATTATAGAGCTCCCTTGCTAAGTATTTCCAGATCATATAGATTTAGATAAGACAAGTTCCAGAACTTAGAGTATTTTTTATTTTGACATTTACAGTATTTATTAGTGTAATGAAAATAATACTTTGACAAGTCCCCAAGTAATAAATGGCAATATTCTCAACCCCTGAGTAGTTTAGAGTAACTTTCAGTGGCTTATGACCACCTAATATCCAACCATTCTCCTTCAGAGGTGTTAGCAAATTTGAAATCCCTTGAGATCAGTCCTTTTTGACTACTTTCCCATAATGGTAATTTTATTTCCCCCTAGTCCCTCTGGGTGGTCAGTGAGCTTGACATATCTTGTTCCTTCATCTATGAGAATTAAAGAGTTAGGAAAAGATGAACTACAACTCTGGGTAAATCATTCTTTGTGCCTGAGCATGGGGCATGCTGGGAGTCATGGTGTATCAGGGGGGCAGCCATTACCCCCAAAACAAATGTGTTAACTAGAGGGCAGTATGGGTAACCATGAGTATCAAGGGACATGACTTAACTGAAACATAACTTCAGCTCAATCTGTAAACTAATTATAGTACATATGGATGTTTTCCAGAACAGACTGCAGTGAGGAGAGTTGGTGGGCTTTATTCATTCTCCTTTTCTTCTTTCTCTACAGATCTTTGCCTTTCATATGGAATTTACTTCATTTCACCTTAGAACATAGTAAGATGTTATGATCTACTGGAAATATATGTCTCTATGCTCTACTGGGACCATATTTTTTTTCTCATTGTTTAATCTCTCCAGCTCTTAGCATAGTGCTTTCCACAAATATTTCCCAAATTGTTTCGAAGATCTAAATCTCACAGAACTCCATGGTAGTTAAGATAATGCTAGCTGCTTGTAACTAATAAATCACTAAATTTCACTGGCTTTTCCCAAGAAAAGTTTACTTGTCATTCAGGTAATAGTCTAGTATGAGTGTGCCAGGTCAGTGGCAGCTTCTTCCATGTGGCAATTCAAGGAGTCAGATTTCTTCTGTCTTATGGCTCTACCTCCTTAGGCCCTCAGAATTCAGCCAGAAATAGGGGAAGAGACTGTGGAAAAAGGACATCTGTGCCTTAATTGCTTTGCTTGGAAGTGACATGCATCAGTTTCACTCATATTCTACTGGGGAGAACTAGTCACATGATCTCACCTAGATGCAAGGGAATCTGGGAGGAGAAGTCCCTGGTAGGCTGCTGCTTCTCCAGGGAGAAGGGGGAACTATAGGAGAAGGAGCACACATATTTGTAGGCCAACTGTTTCTACCATCTTTGCCATAAGGTGAACACCTTAAAGAATGAAAGATATCATACAAAATTAGATCTGAAAAGACTTTAGAGCAGGGATCCCCAACCCCCAGGCTATGGACCAGTACTGGTCTACGGCCTTTTAGGAATTGGGCTGCACAGCAGGAGGTGAGTTGTGGGCAAGCAAGTGAAGCTTCATCTGTATCTGCAGCTGCTCCCCAGCACTAGTATTACCTCCTCAGCTCCACCTCAGATCATCAGGCATTAGATTCTCATAGGAGCACCAGCCCCTGGTGCCAAAAAGGTTGAGGATTGCTGCCTTAGAACAATTATAACCCCTCTTTTCCTTTTTCAGTTGAGGAGATATGGACTTAAAGAGGTAAAGAGGATTTTCTAGATCCATACAGTTAGTCAATGGCAGAGTTGGGACTAGAATCTAGGTCTTTTGACTGCCAGTTATCCTGCAGCACTATGTCCAATCAAAGTGCTTGTGATTTTTGCACTGCTCATGTATAGTTATACATCAGGTGTTGGAGAGCAGTGAATGGGGAGTGTTTTCATGGAAAGTTGGAGTTGTGTCACGTTTCCTTTTGTTGTCTTTAATTCAGCTCCCACTTTCTTTTTCTAGTCTTTTACGTTTACCTTACAGAAGTCCCCTCTCCTTATGATAACCAAAAATAGTAGTAAATTGGCTAGGTTTGGAGGTGAGTGAGAAATGGGAGCATGGTCTAGGTCAAAGGCGTGACAAAAGTGACTGATATTTCTGGTGGAATGATCCTAGTACTGTAGGGTCAGGGAGGCATGGTGCAATTCAAAAGAATGTATGTTTAAGACCTCCTAGTGGTCAACATGAATCTCCTCTTAGAATTTTTTTAAAGGTTTACTAGAAGGTTCTTGTTAAAATATACTTATAGAAATTATTTGGGTAATATACACATCTCCAAACATATCTCTTTACTGATTGACTTGTCAGCATGTTCATCAGTAATGAGAAGGGTCTTGAAGGAACAAGAGAGAGGACAGAGAAGTTTTGAGAGGGAAGAAGAAGCTGAAAAGTTTTGGGGGTTGGAGTACTTTGGGAAGGGCGAACCGGAGTGGAGCGCTATGTTAGTGGTAAAGGGAAAATATTCATCAGTTATGAGGACAGTTGGTAACTGAGAGATGGTGGGGGGAAAGGGCATGAACTGGGAAGGTGGGCAGCATCAGAGAAATTTATTCTCTCCCCTTCTTTATAATGTCATCATTGGGCTGACCATCATTATCACACAGCAGAGTCTTGGGTTCTAGACCTGGCTCTATACTCAATCCTCAAATACCATAAGGGCATTGACTTAACCTTTTTGGGCTTCAGAGTCTGCACTTATAAAATAGGAGGGAGGATTACTAGATCATTAGTTTTCTAACCATGTTATCTGGGGACTTGTGGGTCTGTGGATGTGCTTCAAGGGTATCACTTAACAGAAGGCTGCAAGTAGCAAATAAGTGGTTCTGCCAGGCCCCACCACCTCAACTCCAACCAAATTAACTCTGTACTATATGTTTTATATTACATTTCTGCAGAAACATTTTGTTTGAAGGAGAGATTCTGTGTGTCTGAACGGAAATTTTGAAAAGTATTCTGCCTAGACAATTTCTCAGGTTTCTTTTAGTTCTGACATTTTGGGAATCTGTGATTGGTGTCCAAAACCTTCAAGTGTTAGGGCCTGGATACAGGTGAAACCATAAACTCCCATGTTTCCTGTCTTTAGAAGGCTGTAACTGAAGACCAACAGACAATTAGTTGGGATTTGAACAACTACTTCGTAGGACACATTATCAAATGCACAAGAAAGACTCATTTATTGAGGTCTACTGAGTGCCTGGCTCTGTTTTAGGTATTTTTATATGGTTGAATAGTTAGGTTCTCTAACAATTTGATTAGACGGATACTATTATTACTATTACCATTTTAAAAATGAAGAGACAAAGGCTCGGAGAAATAAAGCAACTAGCTTGAAAGAACAGGGCTTGGATTCAAAATCGACTCTGACTCCAGAGTCCATACTCTTCTAGGTCCTCATTTTCTGACCTGGGCATTCCCTCCTTGTCTCTAGGCTGTTCTGCATATTTCCTCTGCCCTGTTAGCCCCCAGGTGGCTCTTCCACAGTGAGACTTTCTCTCCTGAGTAGGTGTAACAGTCCTGTGGCTGTCAAGGTGGTTTAGGTTCCCACCTGGGCTACAAATCCCTCATTAGGAATAGTAATGGGCCCTGGGCAGTCTGCCTGGTGAATGACCCATCACTTGCAAGCTCATCAAAACTGCAGAGTTCCTGAGGGACAGAGGACACAGTTTGCGTGGCACAAGGCAAGGAACTAGGCTGTCGTAAGCATACCGCCCTGATTATTCCATTGTAATGTGTGGTAAGATTCTGGTTGTAGGCAAATAGAAGTCACTTAAAAAGGCAAAAACTTTAAGTCTAAGAACAGCCATATGTTGAAAGGTATCTGGATTTTTCTCAAAGACTTTTAACCTCCTCAGCTTTTTTCTTCTAACTCGATGTGTTTTTAACGGCTTTGTCAACCTTAGTTGTATAAGTAAATGCCAGTCATCCTGCAAACTAATTGTCCAGGAACAAAATGAAGTTGAAAATGGGCTTGCAATCAACATTGCCTCAGCCCACTTCCATATCTGTGCAAGTTTTAAGGGATAGCCTATCTCCCTTATGCTGGCCCTCGGACTAGCATAACCTGATGATGAATTCCAGATGTTGAATTACGGAGTGCTTCAGTGCTTCAGGGGCTTATACCCTGTAGTTCTGAGTGAATAAATGTATTTTTTTTCCTGTGATTAAAATGCTAAACAGCAGGTCAAGCGTACCTAGGCATGCAAAAGGGTATTTATATTTTTGATCAGGTGAAATGCAACTGGGGACTGTAAATAACACAGATTGATGTAATGTGATTGACTCTAAAAGTCTGAGTGTCTCAAAAGACCAACTCTAGACTGGTTCTTTTTTCCTTTTCCCATTCTTCTCTCCCCTTCCTGTCCCTCTCTGCCCCCTCCCCCCCCCCCTCTCTCTCTCTGTCTCTCCTGTTTCTCCTTCACTTCCTTCTTAAATATCCATTTGAAAGCAAAAGCCTTAGTGGATCATTCTTTCTGTTATCAGCAATGAACCTAGAGCATCAGAGTGATATGAGAATTGTCTTCACATATCAGAAGAGTATCTGCAGTATTAGAGTTTATTAGAAGGTCTCGTGAGAAGTATTTCAATAGAGATCACAATCTAAATTCCTGTAGAAGTCTGGAGCCCACACCTTGGAGATCAAGAGCTTTTCTTAATAATGTTTTTCTGATTACTGTTTTTGGGAGGTGGTTGCAGTGGGAGGACTTTTCCTATGGCTGCTTATTTCTGAGAGCAGGGGAGCTCCAATAGAGGGATATTCCTGGCCTCCTGCCTCATGGGTTGGAGAGCTTTGGGGAAGGAACAGGGCAGAGTGTCCTAGCCAGACAAGCCTTCTGTCTGGGAGGTGTTGGATATATCTGTTACCTTGCTTGTGGAGATGGTATCATGGTGTTTTCACATGTCCAATCTCATAAAATTGTACATATTAAATATATGCAGGTCTTTGTGGCAAAAAAGTATTGGAATAAAGGAGAAAATTATTGGAAGAAAATCTCACCAAAGGGCATAATCACTTTTGCCTGTCTTTGTCCACAATTCAACCTCATGCCCAGTTTTTTATTTTTTCTTAGCTCCTAGTAACTAGAGTTTTTGATTCTGTTTTATTCATTTGTTCATTCATTCAACCACAAACCTTCAGTTTTGTGCTAAATAAATAAATTGGGAAACACAAATTATACATGGTGGGTCCTTTCCTTGTGTGCAATAGATAAGAAAGATATATAAGGTAAGAATTGCCATAGAGAATGTTAAGTTTTCTATTAGGGAAATACCATATGCACAATGGCAGAGAGAAGGAAAAGACAGAATATGTGGATTGTGGAATATGATTATGACTTAACCAGATGAAGCCAGAGCAAGAGGAAATGCCAAACATCAGAAAAGCACAGTAAAAAGCATTATGGAGAGAAATGGCATATATAATAGGTAAAGTGAGGAAACCATGATTAATTGAGGAAGTTTGGAGTTGAATAGTGTGAGGTGTTTGCAGGGGAGATGAGCACTTTGACATTCTATACTTACCCCCATTATAGCTTTATCACATCCATCATAACTTCTTATTTAATTGTCTAGTTACTCCACAAGACAGAAAGTCCTTCGGGGGCAGACATTATGTCTCTTTTAGTGCTGTATGAACACAGCATCAAGCACAGTGCTTGGCATGTAGTGGGGAGACTCAGTAACTACTTACTGAATGCCTGGATGAAGGAGGAGAGTGAGAACAGGATGTAGCAGGTGTAATTACTGGATGGTTTCCACAACAGGCCAATTATACCATAACCTCTGTCACTTAATTACGGAAATCAGTCACCTTCTCAGACTCAGATCTAGCATAATTTCCTGGTGACTGTTGCCTTTCTCTTATCGGTTGCTGCATGAGCTACCCTGCTGCCCTCTTTAGGGTCATCTTGTTCAGTTGGTTTGGTTCTTGCCAGAATCACTCTGGCCCTTGAGAGGAGGTCTCTGTCTGGTCAAGGCTTCTTTCCCCCTCTAATCACCCTTCCTGGGGTTCACTTGAGTTATGACAACACTAACTTTTTGTAGGGGACTTAACACATTAAACATTATTGTACACATGATATTATTGCTCTCGTTCTACTTCATAGTGTTTACTAAATATCTATCATTATAAAACTCTGTTATCAGAAGTTTCATATGTGCTAGAACATGAGCTTCATGAGGACAGGGAAAGCTGACTTTTCCCTTCCTGGGTTTCTAGTGCCTGATGTGCTCAATAATGTTCACACTTGTAGAACAAATGAATGTCACAGACTCCTGGCGAGTTTATCGTCTCTTGCACATTTTATGGTAGTTATACAGTGTGCTCTTTTTGTGTCTTTTTCTATGGATAGCTTTCGAGCTTTTTGAGGGTATAACTTTGTGCCCTAGGAACATAGGGTAATACTGGATTCTCTTGGACTTGATATTGAGGGACTATGAGTTTTATTTTTATGCTTTCTTTGAATCTGGTATCCTTGCTCTCTCCAAGCAGTCCCCATGTTTTCCAAACACCAGATTGCAATACTGTGATCCTGCAATTCCCAAGGCTCACAGAACTTTGGGCCACACCCCCTTTTTTGGAGATGGTTGATGTCAGTCCCAGCATGAGGCAATCTCTTAATTCCAGCTGCTGATCACTGAGGTTTTTCTTTGGCTGTGCATGCCAGCTCTCCTGGTCGTGTGCCCTCTAATATATAATTAATGACAACTCTCAGCAGTTCACATTTTCAGAAGGCTTTCTAGGCATGATCTCACCAGCAAGCTGTGATGCCTAACTGCTGAAGAGCTCCATGTGGCCCTGAGGGAGGTCTCTCAGTCCAGCCAGCCTGCAGATCTGGTGTTCAATAATGTTATGAGCTTGGGGAGTGTGCCTGAATCCAACTACTCATTCCCACCCTGCGCCCCCTTTCCCGCCAAAGTTTTGACCCATAAAATATATACACACTGATTTCAAATGGAAACTGAAGTATATACTGACCGGGGTTCCAATAACCTAAATTCTCCAAATACTGAATATTTATTAGGGTGACCAACTGTCTGGTTTGCCCAGGACTGGAAGATTTCCTGGGAAGTGAAACTTAAATTGCTAAAACCAGAATGGTGCTGGGAAAAGTAGGATGGTTGGTCACCTAATCTCAATAGAGATTTAGATTGGAGAATACAGTGGGTCCTTGAATTGAAGAAAGCTGCATAAAGATAGGAGGTTGCAACTGAAGGTGGTTTTGATAATCCCTTGAACCTGAAATTGGTGTTCAAAATAAGAGCAGTCTTATAGATTGACTGTGCCTCTCAAAAACTGTATAGTTGGCTAACTCTTCTTATTGGCCTAAATTGTTTGCATCTTAGGAAGCATTGAAATCAGGAATTGAATAAATATCAGAAAATTAGTATCTTTGTTTGGGTTCTTTGCTTTTGGTGAGATGCTTGCTTGGCAAGTGTGGAGAGGTTGGGTTGTCATATGCTTTGTGAATCCTTCAGGTCCCTCTGCATGGGGACAGCAGCATCTGGTTGGCAGAGCAAGGACATTGATTTTTACTTGGAGTGTGTGTTTACTAGAGGAGACTTTCTGAAGAGCCCAATGGAGGTTATGGGTGTTTGGCCAAAGCTCCTTCAAGTGGACTGTTGTCTTGCACAATGGAAGAAGCACCAGCCACATAGATTGCTGTGTGACATTGCCCTGAGTTGTACAGCAGTGGCCCTGCCAAGTCACTCCTAGTCCTCTGCAGAAGAGAATCACTTGCCAAAATGCAGCAGCACTTCTGCCATATTGTGGCTCTTTGCTTCTCTGGACAATTTCTAGGCCTGGCTGTGGTGGAAAAAGTGAACGATAGTTTGACTTAGCAGGGTCCTTCTGACCTCCTGGAGGACAGCTGAGTTGTTCGTAATGGTTGTCATTTCAAAACTTGGAGCTTCATCTGGCTGGGAAGAACACAAGAATTATGGCCTTGGCAACTTAATGATGATTAATACCCATTTCCTAAGTAGAGTGATGGGGTAGCCATCAGACTATACCTACCTTGCAGACCACCCATCACAGGAAGGTTATTGACCAAGGACCTTAGCTCTGAAATCCATCTGTACATTTGTGCCAAGGCCATTATTCCCATGTGCTTCTCCCAGCCAGTGGCTGGGTATGTCAAGGAGATTGAAGCGGGCTCGATTCTGGAAGACATGATGAGCAGCCTTGTTCCAGAGCTCCCTCACTGCCTTGCCAAACCTTCCTTAGGCTGTTCAGCAGTCTTGGAAGCTCTCACCTACCCTCCATCCCTAGAATTGCCTGGCTCTCCCAGCCTTATCCAGCTTCTCTCCATTTCTTCATTTAAAGTTATTTCCCCTAATACAGTCCTTGCACATGTAATCCCATCTTGGTGTCTGCTTCTCAGTGGGCCAGACCAACAGAGATGACCATGTAACTTATACTTCAAACAGAGATACTTTCGGAATGAAAGAAAAAAATGTTTAAAATAACTGTAGTAAACCAGAGCTGGCCTGTTTGGAGAAATTCTGGTTGCTTTGATTGAGATTCCTAAAGACATGCGAGTTGATGGCTGGGACTTGTAGCTTGCAAATATAGAGAATGAGAATTCAACCTATTTAATTTCAGAAAATGACCAATTAGTTTAGCTAACATTTATAGAGTGACTCTTGTGTGCCAGGGAAGAGAGTAGGCATAGAAAGATGAATAAAATAATCTCTGCCCTCAGGTAGCTTGTGGTCTAGAAGGGGAGACCGACATGACTTGATAATTTTATTGAAATGTGATTCTTGTAAGGTAGAGTTGGCAACGGGACTAACACAGATGTAGAAAGACAGGAACCATTTCCACTTAATAATTCCTACTACCTTCCTAGGAGACAGTGTTGGCACATGTGAAGGGGCCTGGGCAAGTTTTGAAAGGCCTGGTTGTGCCAGTGGAGGAATGAGAGGAACAGCCAGGGATAAAAGCAAGGCATGTGAGGCTTCATTCCAGCTCTAGGTAAAGTACTATGTATCCCTAGCACTTTTTTTTTTCTTTTTAATTACCAAGAAAGCAGGTTCCCTCCTCTGACCCCTGTATATAGTGGAGCTCTGTAATGTGCACAATGATTAGACTCAAGATTTGTTTTCTGCAGAATTCCCGTCACATGTACATGTGTATCAAATCAAAACAATGGTGTAATTATGTGCCCTCCAAGGCAGCTTGCAGTTAGCAAATACTGGTGGAGTGAAACCTACTCAGACAAGCAGGCAGGTAATTGGCCTTCTCTGGGCTCTTTTTAAACGACTCTCCTCTGAAGCATCTTGTGCTACCAGGTTTTCCGGCAAAGCCACTCTTTGTAAAAGTGGGGCTGGGAAAGAGCACAGTGTAGTGTAAAAAGAAATGAACAAACAACACTTGAATAAACAGATTCCTGGTTTACACTCTAGCCTTTTCCTTGGCCTCATGATACCTGACAAAAATCGAGTCAAAAGTGACGGCTGGGCTAAGATGAGGCCAGCAATATGTCACTCAATCAAGCTGAGACCTCAGGGGATGGAAAAGGCATTTAGCTCTAAGTTCAGCCATGGTACTGCAGCAAGACAAGAGCCCTTGCAGCTCAAATAGCTTCTCCTTCTTCCCTCCTCCTTTCCATCCGATTCAGTTTCATGCATTTGCAATTGTGAGACAAAAGAATGTTCCAAATGCCAGGCTCCCATCCTGAAGCACCCTTTGTTAGCCCTGGGAAGGAAGCCCACCAGCCTTATGCATTCCTCCAGACACAGGCAGCCAATGCTGATGTCTGAGGTATGGAACCAGACTCTTGGTTTTCATCTTTTAACTCCATTGGGTAGGGAATCTCTTGAACTTAAAAAAAAAAAGTTTCATGCTTTTAGAAAGAATGTAAAAAAAAAAAAAAAGGCAAAATCTTCTTGAAGTCCAAGATTTATTTTTCTGTGCTGCAAGAAAGATCATAGCTTTGGCACCTATAACTATAGTCAGATGAAAAAGTGCTGGGAACCATCTAGCAGAGCATACTTTCCTTACCCATGGGGCGAAAAGCAGCAATGCTCAGCACCATCATGGCTTGCCACCTATTGTGTTGTAGACTGCACTTTCCATTATTGTTGGCATTGGTTGCCACCTGAGAAAGTTCTGAATGGATATGGCCCCTGGTATCTGGGGCTTGAGCCAATATTGTCACAATTAGGCAGAGTTTCATGTAAGAATGCAGTGACTCTGGGGTGTGCCTTGGTAGTGATGGGGGCTTAAAAGGTAATAATTTTGGTTCTTTAATCTGAGCTCTGGTCCAAAGATACCTTAAATTATTTTCCTAGCTTATATTAGGAACCCGCATTAAAATGAAATAGCACCATACTGTCACGACTGCACTTTAATTTCATTTGAATGGGTCATCACAACACCAGAGGGTTGTGGACTCTCCCTAAGAAGTTGTAGTGCAGTGCCAGGAGGCAGAAGCCATAAATAGGTGGGGATGCAAATGAGAAGTAAAAAAATGGAGACAGGAAGTGTACGTTGCTCCTTCAAAATTTTTTTCCAGCTAATGGAAGGAACTCCAAAAGGCAGACAATAGAGGAGGAAATAGAAGAAAGTGCTATTTTTTTTTTCTTTTGGAAAAGGGGAATAATGGTGGAAACCTTACCTTTATTTCTCTTTCCTTCCCTTCTCTTCCCTTTTTCCCCTCCCTCCTTCCCAGTTAGCCAACCAACCTCTTGTCTTCTAAAGAAAATAGTTTCGACTAAGTAATGCCTTTTGTTTATCAAGTTGAGTCATGGGTCTAAGAATTCATGATTGAAGAATCCAGGAGAGAGCTACATTATTGGAGATAAATAAAGGAGCTGGGAATGGGGAATTTACAGGAAGTAGTGAAGACTGAAGATAGCAGGGTTGGGAAATCTGCATGGGAAAAAATGTCAAGAGGAAATAAGGCAACTGGGTCTAAACTGGGACTTTGGAGGGAAACAAATTGATTTATTCTGGATTGTTATGAAATTTCACTGGGTGATGTGTGACATCACTTTCTTCATATTCCTCTAAGATTTTCAGCAAAAATTTTCACTGATTGTTAATGCTTGGCAGCATGAGATTTGCTTTTAGGGGCTGCAGTACCAAATCCTGCCCCCAGGCACGAGCAGAAGATGCTCATTGTATTCTATAGGATGCTTTGGCTGCATGTAACAGGAAAACCAACAAATGGTGACCAAACCGAAAGATAATTTATTGTTTATTTAATAAGAAGTTTGGAGGAAGGTGGTTCCAGAGCTGATTGAACACTTCTAGTGCACCCTGATGCTGGCTTAGCATATCTGGAATTCTCTTGATCTGCCCCCCATGGTTGGTTACAAGATGACTGTATAGTTCTGGTCAATAAGCACTCAACATGAGGGCAAAATGAGCCCCTGTCTGCTTGTTAGAGAGGAAAATTCTTTTACAAATGCCTTCCAGCAGTGTTCTTATGCTTCCCACTGGCATGAAGTAGGTCACATGACTCCTCTAGCTGCAAAGGAGGCTTAGAAAGCAACTGTCCAGGTTTTCTCAGCTTCTATAGTGGGAATGGGCAGGAGAGGAAGGTGCTTGGGAATGACAGTTGGGTAGTCACTGCTGTGTACTATGTGTGTACAGATATTTGCAGGCACTGTAAGTCCTTAGAGGAGAGGCTTATACAAAAACAGCTATTCAAGATTTCCACTGCATTTTTCATAAGAATGGATTTTTGGTTTCTCATTTTCTAATGTCTACTTCCCTTACAGGGTTGCCTGTGAAGTTTTAAGAGACATCCATGCATATTCTGGTCCTTACAAAGTGATTAAACTTTAGACAATTCCTCACTTTCTTTTCCTGATAGAATATATATCACCTAACTGGAAGGAGACACAGCTAATGTATCAGTTAACCTCAGACTTCAGTGAGACATATAACTCTTATAGCCTATCTGCTTCTGCTGGGTAAGTGTAAATATTTCTGTCAGTAACCTCTCTATTGGCCTGTTCCCAGCTTCTATGCAGCAACATGAAAACACACATCCACTCTTGTCTTCTGAGTGTTTTCTTGAGCTTCATAAGCACATCTCTTGGTAAAAAGCCACTAATCTACTTTGGATTACATTGTTCAGTATTATTTGTGGATGTTTCTGGTACATGGTTTTTAGAAGCTTTGGAGAAGAACTGTGTTTAGGGGGATTTGAAGATGGAGGTGTCACCTTTGCCAGTCAGTCTCCCTCTGGCTCAGTCAGTCTCATCTTGCTCTGAGCATGATGGAGAACACATGAAGGCACTGCTCATGCTCTGTGTCTCCTTTGGGCCCCCACCTGGCTGACACAAAGGAAAAACTACCAATATGTCTTTGAGCTAAACACTGTTCTTCAGAGGAGCCATGCAGGTGCACACAATGGGGTGATGTGTGCTGGGGCTGGTTCTCAGTGCCTTAAGGATGAACAACATCATCTTATACCCACATGCCATGTTGGGAGAGAGGAGTAACAATGGAAATAAGAAACAGCCTTGAAAATACTTTGAACTTTGAGAGAATATCTACCCCAAATGAAACTGCTTTAAATGGGAATAGACTGGGTAAATTTAACCAGCAAATTTATTATTTTTCTACTATGCCTGGTAATGGGAGCTTTTGAGCAGGCTCAGTTCAGATGTAGAAAAACAAAAGAAGAACATTGGAAAGGTAGTGTGTGAATTTCAGACCCTTGCTCAGGTATACCAATTAGAAAAACATAATTGAGGCACTTTTTGATAATGGTGATGAATTCTGGCTCCTAAGTTTGTTCTGGTTGGCTTCCCTGCCTAAAGGAATGACTGAACAGTGGGCATTTTCCTCAGGGAACTAGTAAACTGGAGGAGGAGAGATTTGGGTCTCCTGGGCCTCTCTGGACCCCTCCTGTCAAATGAGGTGAGTCTTGACTGCGCTGGGTATGGACAAGGCTAAGCTTATTGTATCAGAAGACGGTTCGGGGACTGTGGAGGAATCACACAGGCCCTCAGAGAAAACAGATCAGAAGGTGACAATGGCAATACCATCAGTTTTGCACACATGAAAAGAACCACATGGGTAAAGTTGGTACGCTAACAAGTCCTGAGACAGGAAGTGTCCCCTTTTCGAGAAACTCCATGCCCCACTTCCTCCTGGCAGTCACAGCACTTGGGCATGGAGCTGCTGTTCTTGAGCAGTCATTGTAGTCAGTTTGGTTCCTGAGTGGAAATCCCAGTGAGGTGGCTGAATGTGCTGCTTTTAGCTTCACAAACACTCTCTCAGAGGGTACATAGCCCTTCATCCACATGCTCTGGGAGTCTGGTGACAAAAAAAGACATTTTCTTGGAGCATGGCCGACTTATTACTTAACACTTTGGGCATGCTGTGATGTCAGACTCTACCCTGAAGCCTTCAAAGGGGTGAAGCCACTCCCAGGAAACCCAGGAGTCCAGGAAAGATGTGGTCAGTTCTAGGAACTTTGGGGGAGAGGCTGGGCTAGAAGGCAGGGCTTGCATTTCTGACCCTTGGTGGAAAAGAATCCAGCATCTTCTGTTAACATCCTGGAGGAGGCCAGGAAGATATCCCATCTACATCTGCTTTTGCAGTGAAGACCCTTCCACCACTCAACAGAACCCTAGAAGTGTGGTGCTGGCCACCCGCTCAGGCTGCAGCAGCTGTGAGGAGGGCAGGGTGGGGGCTGCAGCTCTTCCAGCACAGTGGGATTGGACCTGCTCCTTGGCGTGTGCCTGGATACGATTTGCTTCTTTCAGTATCAGATCATGGGCTGCATTGACAGAAAATAAGAAACAATCAGCAGAAAGAGCCAGTCTTGTCTGGCTCTTTTCCAGACTTTGCTCTTGTGAAGCCAGTGGGGCTCTCATATCTGCTGTTTTGTGGATTAGAAGAAGGAAAGTCAAGGCACACCCTGCCCTGTTACAGAAAGAATTTAAAGCCATTTGGAAAGTCACTCACAACCCAACAAAATGGCTCATGACTTGCCATGCAGGGAGAAAGCAGGCACAAATCAGAAGTGAAGGGAGTCATGACATTCTTACTTTCTTTATTAGGTGCTATTAAAATGGGGAGAATAATTACATTTGCCTCAAAGAGTTGTAGCAAGAATGAAGTGAGTTTAGATGAGAAATGCTTAACATGATACCACCACATGTGAACATTCCATACATTTTAGCCATTGTTGTGGTCGTGGTTATTATTATTTCCATTGTGAGGTGCTTCTAGGTGGCAGTCATACTTCATGTTTAAGGACATGGGCTTTGCGGTCTGTTGAATGGAGACTTGAGCCTAATGCTGGATTTACTGCCTCTGTGATCACATACAGAGTAGGTGACCTCTCAAAGCCTTGATTTTCATACCTTTTACATGGTGATGATACTACTGACCTCATAGTAGGAGAATGAAAGAAATGAGAAAGCCATGTTATATTGTCATCTTGAGCTGCCATAACAAAGTACCATAGACTGGGTGGCTTAAACAACAGCATTTTATTTCTCATAGTTCTGGAGGCTGGAAGTCCAAGATCAAGGTGTTGGCAAAGTAGGTTTCATTCTAAGGCCTCTTCTTTAGACTTGTAGGTGGTCGCCTCTCACTATGTGCTCAGCTTTCCTCTTCTTTGTATAAGGATACTAACCCTATCAGGGTGCCACTCCTATGACCTCATATAACTTTAATTACTTCCTTAGAGGCCCATCTCCAAATAAGTCACACTAGGCTTAGGCCTTCAATATATGAATTTTGGGAGGACACAAACGTTCAGCCCATAACACATGCCTGTCAGGCAGTGATGTCCAGAGCATCTGGGTGGTTCTAAAGACTCAGACCTGGTTTTTATTTACTTGATGAACCACTATGTGCAAAGCATGGGATTGAGCCCTGTGGTTAGTGCATGAAACAGTGGTGTAATAAGCCAAAAACATCCAGGAAAACACAATGGAGAAAGAACTATGGGTTGCTGATGAGGGAGCTAAGTGCCGAGAGGGAGCCTCGAGGTTCTGAACCTGCACACAAGTCCTGGATTTCAGTGGTAAGATTGTGCACCAGAGGGTCTGAGCCTCATTTGGCATATACCAATGTGTTTGTTTTGGTTGTTAAATGTGAAAAGGTTTCCGTCCTGGTTGATAATTTGTCCAGGGCCTAGCCTAGCTCTTTGCCGAGTGCTATCTGGTTGATTGGTTGGTTTGGAAGTGTTTTGAATATCATGTCTGTGTGAGAGCGCACTCAGGAGAGATTCAGATCAAGGGGCCCTGGGGCAGAAATGGGATGTGGGAGTGGCCTGTCAGGCTTTTTTGCACTTAGTCTTTTATTTTTTGTTTAAATTCGTTTCCAAGTGCTTGTGTTAAAACAGAACTATATGGAATATTTTGCTTATGTTTGCATGCAATATTTAATAAACTCTCAATCTCTAAGACTGTAAAATAAAATAAGTGGGGGTGATAAATAAATAATAAAATTATTAGGCTGAAGGCAGGGGTTCAGGACCCACATTCAGGGCCTGCCACTCTTAACCCATTTAAAGGTTTGGAAGCCAGTGGAATTGCAGGCTGCATGGAGACCCGAGGTCATTGTCATTGAGTAAGTAATGGAGGTGGGACTTTCTGATTCTTCTAGTGGTGTGGGGGATGGTTCTGGACACTCTCTGGGACTTTATTATGGATTGAATGTATCTCTGTAAAATTCATGTGTTGAAGCCCTAACCCCCAAAGAGTTGCTATTTGGAAGTGGGGCCTTTGGTTGGTCTAGATGAGGTCAAGGGGGTAGGGCTCTGATGATGAGATTAGTGCCCTTTAAAGAAGAGTCATCAGAAAGCTTGCACACTCTGTTTCTCCACAATCCCAGGAGAGATCTCTGACCAGAAGCTCACCATGCTGGCACCTTGATCTTAGATTTCAAGCCTCCAGAACTGTGAGAAAATAAATTTCTGTTGTTTGAGTCACCCAGTCTGTGATATTTTATTACGACAGTCCCATCTGACTAAGACAGGCGTCCCAGTTTCTATGCATTGATGGGTCATGGAAAGGTTTTATGTTTTCTGAACCTTCTTGTCCACTTTTTATGTAATTTTACGACAATCTGTTCACCTATAATATCTGCTCTCAAGAAAGACCCGATGCAATGAGCAGCATGAAATTAATGAAGAACATCTTTCAAGGGCAATCGCATTGGAGCAGGCACTAAGATTTTGGCCAAAGAATTTTCTAACTGTAGTATGCCAAGCATCAGGCCCTTCCAGTCATAGATAGGAAATCTAAAGCTTGGCCATATATGTGGCCCCACTGGGCACACAGTAAGCACTCAATAGATGTTGGAGGGTGACTTAGCTGAGCATGTCAGTGTCTATTCATCAGTAGCCTAATTAGCATATCCTGTGGAGAAGAAAGAACATTTCTTTTGGGCATTCTCTTCTCTAGCCTCTTAGTAGAAAAAACAGCTACCAGGGACCAGAGCAGGGGCGGATTCCTCTGACTCCTCTCAGCTGGTTTTGGAATCTACATAGCTACCCGTGGCCCAGAGCATTGGAGAAATCTGGAGAGACTGAGGTTTCCCAAGCCTGCCTGACTTTCTGTTCTCAGCTGTCTTGCATGTTTAAGCAATCCCTGATGTTTTCTCAGGGCTATTCTCTGAAGCATTTGAAAAAAAAAGAAACACCTTTCAGCATGTCTAAACTCAGAATTAGAGCACAGAAGAAAATGGACATAACATAATGAACTCTTAAAATACTTTCCTGCCCAAGGATTCTCCTCTGAGCCAGTTTCTGTCTAATGTTTGATTAAAACAAAAACAAAGCTGGATTCTAAGAAAAGGGGGCAATTCTTTCAAGTGATTAGGTTGCCAAGGTACCAAACTAAGTGATCTCCTACAGGCCTAAAAACCTCAAATTGGTTTCTTTTCTTTTCTTTAATTTTTATATTTTTATTATTTAAGTTATAGTTGACATACAATATTATATTAGTTTCAGTTATACAACACAGTGATTAGACATTTATGTAACTTATGAATGCATCCAGTACCTATCTGACACCATACATAGTTATTACAATGCTACTCATTATATTCTCAGTGCTATATTCTACATCCCCATGATTATTTTACCTCTTTCTAAAAAAAATTTTTCCCCTGTCTACCTCCCCCTCCTCCCTTTCCCCTACCCTCTGGTAATAACTATTTTCCTCTTAATCCCCTCTCCCTTTACACATCCCCCCACGACTCAAGTCTGGCAACATCAGAATGTTCTCTGTATTTATAAGCTTGTTTCTGTTTGTTTATCCTGTTCTCTAGATTCTATATGTAAGTGAAGTCATATGGTATTTGTCTTTCTCTGTCTGACTTACTCCATTCAGCAAAATATTCTAGGTTCATGTTGTTGCAGATGGAAGATTTTGTTCTTTTTTTTTTTTTTATGGCTGAGTAATATTTTGTTTTATATATGTACCATCTCTTCTTTATCCATTCATCCCTTGATGAAAACTCAGGTTACCTCCATATTTTGGTTTTTGTAAATAATGCTGCAATGAACATGGATGCACATATGCCTTCAAAATAGTGTTTTGGGTTTCTTTGAATAAATACTCAAAAGTGGGATTACTGGGTCCTTCTTTGTCTCTTGTTATAGCCTTTGTTTTAAAATCTGTTTTGTCTGGTATATGTATTGCTACCCCAGCTGTTTTGTTTTGTTTTCATTATCTTGAAAATCTTTTTCCATCTCTTTACTTTCAGTCTGGGTGTGTGTTTCGGTCTCAACTGAGACTCTTGTAGGCAACATATGTAGGGTCTTGTTTTGATATCCCTTCATCCACCCTATGTCTTTTGATTGGAGCATTTAATACATTTACATTTAAACTAATTGTTGATAGATATGTAGTTATTGCCATTTTATTACTGGTTTAGTGGTGATGAAGTCTTTTAGCTTTTTCTTGTCTGGGAAGCTCTTTATCTGTCCTTGGTTCTAAATGATAGCTTTGCTGGGTGGAGTAATCTTGGTTGTAGGTTCTTGCTTTTCATTGCTTTGAATGTTTTGGGCCTATCCCTCCTGGCCTGCAGAGTTTCTTTTGAGAAATCAGCTGACAGTCTGATGCGAGCTTCCTTGTAGGAGCTTTCCTCTTGCTGCTTTTAAGATTCTCTCTTTGTCTTTTAACTTTGGCATTTTAACTATGATGTGTCTCGGTGTGGGCCTCTTTGGGTTCATCTTGTTTGGGACTCTGTGCTTTCTGGGCTTGTATGTCTCTTTCTTTTGCCAGGTTAGGGAAGTTGTCCGTCATTATTTCCTGAAACAGGTTTTCAATATCTTGCTCTCCGTCTCCTCTTCAGCTACCTCTGTGGTGTAAATGTTGGTGCACTTGATGTTGTCCCAGAGGCCTTATAAACTATCCTCATTTTTTGGATTCTTTTTTCTTGTTGCTGTCCTGATTGGGTATTTTCTGCTACCTTATTTTTCAAATCACTGATTTGATTCTCTGCTTCATCTACTTTACTGTTGATTCCCTCTAATGCATTCTTTATTTCAGTATTGCATTCTTCATTTCTGACTGTTTTTTTTTTATGTTTTCTATTTCCATTTTTATGTTTCCTGTCTCTTTGTTCAAGTTCTCACTGAGGTCACAGAGGATCTTTATAAACAGGGTTTTGAACTCTGCATTTAGTAGATCACTTGTCTCCATTTTGTTTAGTTCTTTTTCTGAAGCTTTTTCTGTTCTTTCATTTGGGATGTGTTTCTTTGTCTCCCCATTTTGGCTGCCTCCCTGTGTTTGTTTCTATGTATTAGGTAGAGCCGTTCTGTCTCCTGTCTTAGTAGAGTGGCCTTATGTAGTAGATATCCTGTGGGGCCCAGTGGTGCAGTCTTCCTGGTCATATGATCTGAGTGCTCCAGGTGTGTCCCTTGTGTGGGCTGTGTGTGCCCTCCTATTGTAGTTGAGCCTTGGTTGCTCTTTACACATTAGTGGGAGAAATTGATCTTTAGGCTGATTGATTGTGAGGACAGGCTATGACTATAGTGGAAGAGCTGTTGTGCAGGGGCTGACCCTACAGAGAAGAATTTGCTTTAGCAGGGCTCTGGTGACTGGTGAGGCTGACCGTTGAGTGTGTTGTTTGTGGAGGCAGCTGGTGGTTCTTTGGCTTGTTTGAGAAGAATTTGCTTTAGCAGGGCTCTGGTGACTGGTGAGGCTGACCGTTGAGTGTGTTGTTTGTGGAGGCAGCTGGTGGTTCTTTGGCCACCGCTTGGGCGGGGCCCTGCTGTAGGCTAAGTTCAGCTCAGCCTATGTCTTGCCTGGGGCCAGCTGGCATCAACTACTAAGCAATCTGCGGAAGTCTTTCACCTGTGCTTGGCTTGGAGGTGCCTGGGAGAGATAAGCTGTGAACTAAGGCTAGCTGCCACTCATACTGGGCTTGGGGATGTTTAGTAAGAGTTATAGGGCATGCCTAGGTCAGATGCTACTTGTTTGGGGTTTGTGAACCTTTATGAAATTTTAGGATAGTCCTCAGCATGAGCCAAGAAAGGCCATTTGTATGGGATAGCCAGTGGAAATGACTTGAGAGGGCCCAGAAGTTACATGGGGTAGGGTCTCAGGGAATCACAAAGGTGGGCAAAAGGTGTTAGCCAGGTTGATGGATAATGAGATATAGAGCCCACTGGAGTCTGCATGCCTGGAGAGGGGAGGGCCCAACAAAGTGTTCCCTCTGCCAATACTTCTGTCTGGGATAAAGCTGCCCTTCCAGCCCCCATCCTGAAGCCAAACAATGCAGTTTCTTTTTTTATGTCTCTTGCAGCTTTCAAGCTGCTGCCCCAGAACTGGAGTTCAGAGAGTAAGTGAGTCCATCAGCGAGTAAGTCCAAATGTGTGCCCTTTAAGAGGAATATCTGAGACTTCAGTCACTCTCCATTTCACTCAATTACAAACTCTGCTGGTTTTCACAGCTGGAAGTTCTGGAGAGTGGTGCTCTGGGTTGGGGAACCAGTTCTGGGGCTAGGACCCTTTGCTCCTCTGGGGAAACTTCTGCAGCTGAGATATTTCTTCCAATTCTCAATTGCCACTTGGGGGTGTGGGAACAGCCCATGTTGTATTTCCACCCCTTCTATCAGCCTCGATGTGGCTTTCTCCATATAGCCAAGGTTATTCAGCCAGATTTTGGTGATTCTCACTTATAGATTTTGGTGATTCTCACTTATAGTTTTTTCTGTAGTTTAGTTGTAATTTTGATATGGATGTGAGAGGGGGCAAGCACGGTGTTTTCTTACTCTGCCATCTTGACTGGAACTCTGAGGTCTAAGTCGATTTCTTAACACACTTAAGTTTTGTGTAGAACTTTAGGCTTTTGAGAGCATTTTAAATCTATTATCTAGTTTATATTAATGACAGGGCAGAGACATTTAGGGCCAGAGGCCCACGGGAGTTCAATGCTTTTTAGAAGGTCCTATATCTGGTTGACAACCAAAAGCAGGTCTAGAGAGATGGCTGCTGGGGACGTGAGAACCACGAAACCTCTGACAGTCTGGATGTTCCTATCTAGGGCGAGACAAATAATAAGTGTTTTCTTTTGTCCCAATTAGTCAGGGCACAGGAAGGGAATGGTGGAAACGGTTAGTGGAAGACACATTGTTTACCTACAGTGGAAGAAATGATGACATAGAATGTGGTTGGGTTGGGCATGTCAGATGCCTCAGAATTACCAAAGCATTTGTTTTTCATTATTAACAACAGCAACAAACATTTATTGAGTGCTAACTCTGTGCAAGGCCCAAAGCAGGATGCAGTGATGAATAAGACATGATATTTGTAGTTCATCAGAGGAGGTAAGACACAGTCATTTGAAAAAACACAAAGTCAACAGACGGTCGTATTTGGTGAAGCCTGAATGAGTGGTAGAGAAACAAGAGCTCAAAGAGTTTGAAAGTGGGAGAGAGAAAGTTCTCCCAAAATGGTCAGTGGTGATTACTGGAAATAAAATCTCAGAAGGTGCAGAAAAGCAGAGAGAGCATTCATGGTTGAGACAAATAATGTAGGAAAATATAGAACCCAGATAATGTAAAGCTACTTGGTTGGGGGAGTAGATCATTTTGCCCTGAGTTGATTTTTGAAAAAGAATGGAAGACCACCCTGGAAATGAAAATAGAATGGGGCTAGAAAGTCAGGCTAAGAAGGCCTTGGGACTTCAAACCTGGGAACATTTTTGAATGACATGTAAAGCAGAGTACAGGGAACAGCCCATCCTTTATGAAGGTTGTCATCATAGTCTTGGCACTCCAAAATGCAGATAGTGAGGCCTTCATATATGCATTTGTGACTTTGTGCCAGGTACTATGTTAATTCCTTGAGGTGCAAAAGTGGGTAAAAACAGTTTCTGTTTTCAAAGAATTTTTGGTTCAGGTATTTGGTCTAGGGCAAACTCTTCTAAGTAAAGAGTTACTGCCCACTGTTGCCAATCTGACTTTCTACACGCCCCCATATCTTATTTCCTCTCAACCTCTCCTTTATGTTTTTTTTTTTTTTTTTTTCAGTTCTGTCAGTATTTCCCATAAGGCTCCAGTGAAATTTATTTGAGCCTTTGAGCCACTCTGTCTCTTCAAGGTTAATTTGTATATTTTTGGTCTCAAGTCCAGCATTATGTGTTGATTTTGTTTTGTTAGATAACCCTCAGGGATCAGCCTTGTTGATTTTATCTCTTAATTATGAAGGAATGCTCCATGGTGGTGCCCAAGAACTGCCTATATAGTGGTTAAACCATAAGCTTGAAAATCTAGAATTTCTAGAGTATGTATTTTATTCTGTTTTTGAAAATAGGTTCAGAAGTTGCTTATTTCCAATCTTCAGATACTTCTCCATTTCCCACATTCCATGTTGGTAACTCACAGTGGCAGGTTCTCTTTGTATTGGGTGTGGGTTTGACTTGAACCTGGAGACTTGAAACTTATTTACAGTAGTTAAACGTTTTCTTTCTAGCTCCTTAACTACTAGGGTCTCAGTCCTTTCTCCAACATCATCTTCACCTCTTCTGCCTTCATTTTTGAACATCTACTATTTGCTAGGACATGTAATAAAAAAATACTAGTTCTAATGTAGAAATATATCTATATTCCTTCTAATAACCCTGGAAGGTAGCTATTAATAACCATATTAATAAGGAAATTGGGATCACATTATATAATTTGCTCCAAAGTGGGGAAGCACTTATCTGAAAGCAGGTCTCCAGCCCCAAAGTTGAAGCTTGAGCCACTCCATTATGTGCTCTCTTAATCTTTGTGCCCTACTCCTTTCTAACCAAATGCTACTGTTTGTGGTTTATTTTAGTACCTTCTCCTTTAGGTTTCATCTTTAGAGAAGGATAGGAATTGCTGGCAGACTAGCTGGGTGATAAGAGTCAAGCTTGGGAGTCAGACAGACAAGAGTTTGAATCATACATCTACTACTTACTAGCTAGCTTGGTGATATTACTTAATCTTGTTGAGGCTTTGTTTCAATATTTGCAAAAGAGAGATGATAATTATTGCAGAAGATGTCATGAGGTTTCAAAGAGACTTATACAGCTTTTAGGACAAGAACAATAAGTGCTTAATAAACAGGGCTGTTACTCACAAGACTAAGATTCATAGCCCAGAGAAGCCTCAATACCTCAGCACTGCTCCAGTGGTGTAATTTCTCCTCATCCACTTTCCCCTGTCTATCAAGATCTTCCACTCACCACCTCCTTGTTTCTGGTTCTGATTCTTCTCTATCTTAGGAATTTTTCTTTTCCTTTGGGTTTTCATCTCGGCCTGTCTTCTACATTTTGTCCCATTAACTGGAATGTTTTCTTAATTCTTTCACTGTCTCCTTTGGCTCAAGAGTCACTCAGATGTATAGTACACATAATTAATTACTGGCTCAAGGAATTAAAAAAAAGATAAACATAGTATATAGCCCTACAGGTCATTGATATTGATTCCTTGCTGTCAAAGTCTTGAGATGTATATGTATTTGCTTTCTCTAAATCAGGGATTCCTTGACCAGCAGTCTCAGCATCACATGAAAACTTATTAGAAACTCAATCTTTGAGTCCTACCCCAGAAACCCTGGGGATGACCAGTTATTTGTGTTTTGACAAGCCCTCCAGGGAATTTGATCCACATGGTGTTTAAGAAGCACTGCTAGAACCCTCTGAGTAGTTTTCCCATCAATCAGGACCTTGATTGTATACCTCCAGGCAGCCCAGCTACTCCCTTCTTGGGGCTAGCCTTAGCCTATGGCTAGGTGTTCGGTTACTGTGATATTGTGATTCACAGACTTGTTCTGAGACCATTGCTCTGCTAACTCATATGCTATACACTTTTGTTATAAATCAAATAGCTTCTCAGAGCTTAATTCTTCAGAGAGGTTCATTTTCTCTGATTTGAATTAAATTAGGTTAATTTCCTCTTGTTTCTTTAAAAAATTATATAGCCTTTATGTTATTTAGTCTAAACATATAGCTTTCTTTTACTATATAGTCCAATTATCCATCTGTCTTTTAAGGATCACCTTTCTCTAATATATCTGGGGTGTGCTCTTTTTAGGGCTATTATTTAAGACAAATCTTGGATGAGATCTTGCTCAAGGACTATCCTTGATTATTATGAATGCGGATTATATTGTGAAGAAGTAAATACAAGGATTCAACAATTTATAGAGATGGTATTGGTTAAAAATTGAAATAGGTTCAAGAAGAATTAGCCTCATCAGATTGTGAAACTCTTAAGGAGAGGGATCATGCGTTATTTGCCCATGTGTCCCCACCATCTGGCACCATGACTGTCAAATATTTGAGTACCTACTATGTACTATGATTTGGGGCTATGATGAAAAAGTAGGTGTGGTTCTTGCCCTTATAAAGTTTACAGTCTGTTGTTGCTCAATGAGTAAATCATGATTTAGTGGGAAACAATATGTTATGTATTATCAAGGGAAACTAAGAGTGCATGAATATTGGGGAGGATCACCGAATGAATGAAACTGAGTTAATATAATACATAAAAATATTCTGATAACAGATAACTGACTCTAGTTTGAGCTTCTCAGAGAAGTCTACACTTTTGCAAAGACAAAAATAAGCTATATTACCTAGCACCTTGGGATTGCAGAAATGATGATAATGCTAACAGTGACAGTCATAGCCAACATTTGTTGAGTGCTCATCATGTGCCAGGTAGGGTGGTAAGTGCTGTATAGCTTTGATCCTCTTACTCTTATGAGCAGTGGACACAGAATCCTGTGTTTTCTCACCTTTGCCACTAATGTGCAGTGTGATTCTGATAAATTTGCTTCTTTGGATCTCAGTTTTCTCGTTTACCAAATGAGGGAATTCAGATAAAATATTGTCTAGGCATTCTTAAGATATCACTCTTTTGTGTGTCTTATTAATAGTTAACAGAGACATAGTCAGTCAGAGGTTTAGGTTTAAACCTCACCCACTTCTCTCATGTATTGTACTCTTTAGCACCATGTTTGAAGCATGAGTAATATATGAAACTATAGCAAGTTTTCCCTTAATAGTAGGGCATGGCATAGCATCTACAGAGGATATATCTTTAAACAGGGCCCTGAGTTAAGGAGGTACATGAATGAATCTCTCTAGAATGATCCTGTTCTTTTAGACTGAATATACCCCAACTAATTTTTTTCTTCTTATAAATATAATACAGTAATACATATTACATTAAAAAAGTATGTTTGTGATATCATATTATTTTGCTTATTAACAGATATAGGACTTATGCTAAATTTATGAGGCGTGCAACTGAATGTTATAGCGTTCTTGAGCCACCACTGTTTTACAAATTTGGCATCTGCAGGCCTCAAAAGGCTGAAATGTTTTAAATTTATTTACACCCTGGAGTTTCCTTAGGGAACTGTTTTCCATAAGCTAATGAGGCACTGGTGCAAGGCCTCTCTGTTATTCCTGGCAGAAACACTGAGACACATCGGCCTGCTGCCCTGCTTTTTTCCTCAGTAGTTCAGGGCAAATAATAAATATGGGAAAATACATCATCCCTTTGAATGTGGGAGCCAAGCTGCAGGGCTGCCAAGGCTAAAACAAAGCAATTGCAAGTTTGGAGTCTGTTCATGTCCTGTACCACATGTGCCTGCATTTTAGGGACACTCTGAACGTGGTCTTTATCATGCCGGATTACTTATTCCAAGTACATAGGCAATCTTTTGAAATCTACTCTATAAACTAGGCCTTTCTTGAAGAGGTTTTATTTTAGTGTATTAAATACTATCCTGAGATCAGGGAACTTGTCTTCTTTATTATGGGTCAAATAGAATTTGTTAAGTACCTCCAAGGTGCCCGGCTCTGTGTTGAAAATGGCAGCAGTGGAAAAAAAAGAAGCAGGTTATGACATGACTTCTTGCCTTTACAAGAGCTTAAGATCAAGTCAGAGGGAATGTCTCAGATTATGAAGTTTAGTCTTATCAAGGGCAATAATCCTCATATGTCCACCCATTTTGTTTAGAATTTCAACTTGATAGAGGCCTGGACACACCCTTGGAACACAGTAGGTGCCCAATGAATGAATGAATGGATTGAGGTTGCTGCTTTGTTTCTGGTCTCCCATGAGAGCAATCTAGCTGGTATTTAACATGGGAGTTAATCTGGCATTAAATGTTTAAATGGCCTCAGGGTCTCCCTAGTCCCCAGACTCAGCCCCTCATGCATGCAGATATTCCCACCTCCAGATGTCCTCTGATAAATCACTCTTATCTAGCTTAACTACATATGGGCAATTAAATCTTACCTAGCACCTTGGGATCACAGAAATGATGATAATGCTAACAGTGATTTAATTGAGTATCCCCCCACCCCAAACATTCTCTTTCTGCTTTGTTTTCTCTGCTTTTCATTCAGAGCTGTGTTTCCTGAGTTTGGGGAGATAGTAAAGAGAATTTTAAAAAATCTCTTTGATGGTTTATAAGAAATGAAGTTCTCTTCAATAACTAGACATATTTCCATCTTTTCTGTAGTTCCCAGACAGTCTTGGTTTGGGGAGAGAGGACGAATCTGATGATTTTGAAAGTCCTTTTCCAGTTCTGAGACTTTACCAGGACAACACTGTCCTTCATGTCTGAGGGACCCTGGCACACCAGTCAGCGCCAATCCTCAACGTTTGTAGACTGGGTGTGCCCATCCACTTCCTCCCATGGTGGAATCCCCCTTTCTCTGTTGACTGCTTGATTGCTGTCTGTGATATACCCATGGATTTTTTCCTTACTTTGCTGATTCTCAAGGTATTATTAGAGAACCAGAATGTTAGCTAATAAGGCCTCAAAGAATTGCTAAAGGAAAAAAGTTAGAAGATCAGGAAAAGGGTGAAAATGAAAGCTGAAGCCCAGGTTCACGGTCATTGCAAATTAATCAGTATGCATGTGGCCTTTGTGTATATTTGGGGCACATATGGCCTATTCTGTCAGGTAAGACACACCCTGTTTCTCTACATCTTTTCTACTGCTTCTCTCAAGACTGCAGACTTGAATACCAGGAGTTGTTTCATTTCAACTTAGATTCTCCATATAAAGACATGAGACTGGAGAAGAAATCAGAAATTAGGGGGTGCTCTGAGATGATTTCTCTGGGTTCTGGGTACTTCACATATACTACCTGTATAATTACACATTTAAGACAAATTTATGAAGTATATATTTTATCATCATTTTATAGATAAAGAAACCAAAAGTCTGAGAATTTACCTGATTGCCTCAAATCATATAGCTATTAATGGCCGAGCCAGTATGTACACCCAGGCCAATTTTATTTTGCTCCTTACTATGGTTCCTCATTCAGTTAATCAGTTCTAGGTGGTGTCTGAGCAATTAATTTAATTTTTCCCTGACCTTTGCAGGTAGACCATCTGGCTGAGTCCCTAGGACCTTTTTTCCAACTGTGGGAAAATCAGGAGCGTGGTTGTGGATAAGGGCTGGCTGCCCTTAACTTGGACAGAACTCCTGGCCTTGTCCTCCCATAACTCCAGGCCTCTGCAGAGTCTCCCCTTAGCCTGAAATCCCTTCCTTGACCCCATCATTGGGAGAATATTAGTCTGCAAACCTGATCCCTTAGGGCCCCATGTGTGACTCTTGTAAGGAGAGCATCTTTCATGCTGTACTGTCTTTATATGTATATATGCCTATCTTTTTACCTAGAATGTAAAGTCATAAGTTTCTTAAGCCTACGTACCTAGCATACCAGATGTTCAATAAAGATTCAATAAATGAATGATGCAGAGAAACAGAATTCTCATCACTCCTCTCTGTGTTGCAGGACAACTCACAACTAATTCTTGTCTAAACATGGGAGAAATGAGTCCTGTGGATGTCACTGTCTATGTTCAGGCAAAGGCTGACGGCGGCCTGGAAGTGTCAGAGTATATTGCAGACAAGGGTGCTCCCGGAATTTTGGCATAGAGGAGGAGTGATGAGACTGTCCCTCTGCTGACCTATCGCTCCTCAATTAGCAATTCCTTTAGGTTGATAAAGTCTTTCTTAAAATGGAAACACCTTCTAGAGGGGTTAAATTTACTGATGTTTCAGTGACATTTATTTTCCTCATATTAGTTATTGTTATTTTAGTCATTTTAAAAATATTAGATTCAAACCACTTCCAGCCTACCTGAGGTGATCTCTTTGAAGGAAACAGAACAGGGGATGAGATGGGGGACAGGCTTGGGGACATAGAAATCCTATAGGTAAGGTATTCCTTTAGGGAGATCTCTTTTCCCCACAATGAGTACCCTGATAATAGGGTTGTAGGCAGCCAGAAGCAGCATGAGGTCATGGGGAACTCTGAAAGGTGAGAGTAGAAAAGAGAGGGAGGAGACGGGAAGCCAGAGAAAAATGTCATCACTCTGATGGGGAAAACAACCTTGTAAGTGGTGATTCCCTCCCATGGCTGATGCCTGGTTTAGAGCAAGGCTTGGCAGAGAAATGATGTTTGTCTGTGATTTTGAGTAACTGCCCTTGAAAAGGAAGCCCTCTGCTGGACATAAATGGCACTCAGCACCTAGGAGGTCTCAAGGAGCATAAAATTAACCTATGCTCCAAGACACTCCAATAACCTGGAACATAACTCACCAGAAATCTAAATGAGCTGATATGTTTGGGACAACCTACAGTTAAGAGAAAGCAGCAAGAGAGAGCAAGCTGGTATCTAGGATTTATAAGGGCTGTTTATACTGTTTATATCTTATTAATGAAAACAGATTTTCAGAATGAGAACTATGGAGTCATGCAAGATTCTTGTTCATGAAAGTAAGATATTCTGGTGAAGATGCAGCTGGCAGGTGATGAGACTTTTCTTTGAACAAATGCACCAAAGCTTGCATACACAGTTGGGTTTGCCTACTAAATCAAAGAAGCTAATGTAGGAATCTGTACTACAGTTTTATCTATGTAATCCCCATTGTCTTGTCATTGCCAATCGGGGCCTGTGGTACTTTCTTCTAAATATCTCTAGTGGATTCAAATCCTCTTCTATTGACAGTGGTTGGGATCTGTAAAAACATTCCAGTGTATCTGGGTATCAGTTTGGGGAAGAAGCCAGCTGACCACTCTGAATAACATTAATTTTGTTACAAAAGAATGCTTGGCTTCAGAAGACAAAGTCATGGAGATATTTATGGATGGATTAATCACTGGCACTGTATACGGTTCATTACAGAACCCAAGGCTTCCCTGTGGTTCAGGAAGGGAACATGCTATACAGAGCCTCCCCAGATCACACCCCAGCTTTGCTCTAGCCCCACCGTTATGGTGCCTTCAATACTCAAACAGCAGCTGGCACAAGGACCTTTTGTGCACATCTCTAAGAAGACTACTGAAGCACAGCGGAGAGGTCTTAGACAAACACTGATGCATGTTAATGGGCTCCTGTAGGACCTGTGGGAAGGTATTTTGTTTGCAGAGTAGTGAAAGAGTAACAAAACATGGACTTTGGGGTTTGTAGAGCTGGCTTTGAATTCTAAGACTAGCTGGCCCTTATGGAGCATGAGATCCCTCAGAGTTTCAGTTTTCTCATCTATCAGATGGTGATAACAACCTTAAAAGGTTCTTAAGAGGCTAAAAGAGAAGTCATAGAAGATGTCTGGCACATAGTAGACTCTTTCTTCTAACTCCCACTTACCCTTAATAGTTTTGCTAAAACAAGCCTTCCTCAGGAAACATTCTCTGACCTCTAAATCCATGTTAGACACCCTTTCCAAAGACACTATTCTTCCCTACCATACCCCTTAATATGCTTGAAACATTTTTTTTTCTAAACTGCATACTCTAAGTAAACCCTGTCATATTCTACAACGCCTATCACAGTACCTGAATCACAGTTGGTTTTCCATATTCAATTATTTGTTGAATAAATGAAGTAAAATGAATAAACAGTGAGTAGTGTTTGTTTCAGTTCTTTGATCACTGAGGGAAGAGGCTTTATGGAATTGCAGAACAAGTATGGATATAAGATTTTTATGGGTCCAGTTTGGTGCTGCAAAACAATGGAGTGCTGGGAATGGTTACCAAGGTCATTGAGACAGCTCAGGAGTGTCAGCATGACACCAGACTCTGCTTTTCTTAGTTTTGGCCACAGATAGCTGTGAAGGTGGTCACCAATGACAGGCAAGTCAAGAGGGGAAATTACACTCTTAATTTTTTTTTTTTAATTTTAATTTTATTTTTTAAATAATTTAGAAAAGATTTTTGATTATAGTCAACATACAATATATTAGATTCAGGTGTACAACATAATAGTTAGACATTTATATAACTTACTAAGTGTTCACTCTGATAATCCAATACCCACCTGATACCATACATAGTTATTACAATATTATTGACTATATTCCCTATGCTGTACTATACACCCCTATGACTATTTTGTAACTACAAATCAGTACTTCTTAATCCTTTCCAAATTTCACTCATGCCCACAAACTCCCATCTATCTGGAAACCATAAAAATAATCTCTGTATTTATGAGTTTATTCATTTTGTTTGTTGATTTTGTTATTTAGATTCTACATATATGTGAAAGCATATGGTATTTGTCTTTGTTTGACTGACTTATTTCACTTATCATAACACCCTCTAGGTCTATCATGTTGTTGCATATAAGATATCAATTTTTTTATGGCTGAGTGATACTTCATTGTATATATGAACCACTTCTTTATCTATTTATCTGTTGATGAACACTTAGGTTGCTTTTATGTGGTAGCTATTAAAATAATGATGCAATGAACATATGTATGCCCCTTCAAAGTAGAGTTTTAAGTTACTTCAGGTAAATACCCAGGAGTGGAATTACGGGATCCTTCTTTGTCTCTTGTTAGACCTTTTGTTTTAATTAATTAATTAATTAATTAATTAATCGACACAAAGTTATTAACGTTAATAGATTTAGTTAAAGTGATATTTCTACTTATGCATATTCTCAGAAACCAGCATTCTGTTTTTCTTTCTTTCTTTCTAAATTAAGTTTATTGAGGTAACATTGGTTATACAATTATATAATTTTCGATGTACATTATAATTTGACATCTGTATATTTTATTGTGTGTTTACCACCCAAAGTCCAGTTTCCTTCAACTACCATATATTTGATCCCCTTTACCCACTTCATCCTCCCTTACCACCCTATATTTGAACCCCTTTACCCCGCCTTCCTCCCCTCTCCTCCCCCACCACCTAACCTCTGGTAACCACTAGTCTATAGTCCATGTCCATGAGTCCTGTTTGTTTGTCCTGTTAATTTGTTACTTTTAGGTTTAATATAAGTAATATGTGATTTTCAAAATTTTCTGTCTGGCTTATTTCACTTAGCATGATTATTTCAAGGTCCATTCATGTTGTCACAAATGGCAGTATTTCATCTCTTCTTATGGCTGAATAATATTCCATTGTATATATGTACCACAGATTCTTTAGCCAATCATCTGTCGTAGGACACTTTGGTTGCTTCCATGTCCTGGTCATTGTGAATAATGCTGCTATGAACATCAATGTACAAATATCTTTTTGGATATGAGTTTTCAAGTCTTTGAGGTAAATACCCAGTAGAGGGATTGCTGGATCATATGGTAGATCAATTCTTAGTTTTTTGAGGAACCTCCATACTGTTTTCCTTAGTGGCTTTACCAGTTTGCAGTCCCACAAGCAGTGTATGAGGGTTTCTTTTTCTCCGCATCTTCTTCAACATTTGTTATTACTTGTCCTGTTGATTATAGCTATTCTAACAGGTGTGAGATGGTATCTCATTGTGGTTTTGATTTGCATTTCCCTACTAGCTAGAGATGTTGAGCATCTTTTCATATATTTGTTGGCCATTTGTGTATCCTCTAGGGAGAAGTGTCTGTTTAGGTCCTCTGCACATTTTTTGATTGGATCTTTTTTTTTTTTTTTGGGAGTTTTTGAGTCGTATGAGTTTTTTGAATATTTTGGATATTAGACCCTTATCAGAGGCATTATTTGCAAATATATTTTCCCATTTGAATGGTTGTCTCTTTACCTTGTTGATGGTTTCTTTTGCTGAGCAGAAGCTTTTTAGTTTGAGGTAGTCTCATTCATTTATTTTTGCCTTTGTGGTCAAATTCATAAAATCCTCTTTAAGTCCAAGGTCCATGAGTTTAATTCCTCTGTTTTCTTCTATGTATTTTATTGTTTCAGGTCTTATATTGAGGTCCTTAATCCATTTTGAGTTAATTTTGGTGTGTGGTGATAGACAACGGTCTAGTTTCATTCTTTTGCAGGTGGCTTTCCAGTTTTCCCAGCACCTTTTATTGAAGAGGCTTTCCTTTCTTCACTGTATGTTTTTAGCTTTTTTGTTTAAAATTATTTGCCCATATAAATATGGGTTTACTTCTGGACTCTCGATTCTGTACCACTGGTCCATGTGTCTGTTTTGCTGCCAATACCATACCATTTTGATTACTGTCATTTTGTAGTATAATTTGAAGTTGGGCAGAGTGATGCCTCCAGCCTCGTTCTTTTTATTCAGGATAGCTTTGGCGATTCAGGCTTTTTTTGTGCTTCCATACAAATCTGCTGATTTTTTGTTCTATTTCTTTAAAAAATGCCGATGGGATTTTGATGGGGATTGCATTAAATCTGTATAATGCTTTAGGTAATATGGTCATTTTAACTATGTTGATTCTTCCAACCCAAGAACACGGAATATCTTTCCATTTCTCTTTATCTTTTTTGATTTCTTTGATTTGTTTTAATAGGGTCTTTTAGTTTTCATTATATAGGTCCTTCACATGTTTTGTTAGATTTATTCCTAGGTATTTTATTCTTTTTGTTGCAATTGTGAAAGAAATTATGTTTTTCCACTTCTTTTTCTGACACTTCATTATTACAGTATAGGAATGCTATGGATTTTTGAACCTCTATTTTGAATCTTGATTTTGCTTATTGTTTCTAGTAGTGTTCGTGTGAAGTCTTTAGGGTTTTCTATATAGAGAATCATGTCATACACAAATAGTGACAGTCCGACTTCTTCGTTTTCTATATGGGTGACTTTTATATCTTTTTCTTGTCTGATTTACTTGCTAGGACCTCCAATGTTATATTGAATAACAGTGGTGATAGTGGACAGCCTTGCCTTGTTTCTGATCTTAGAGGGAAGATTTTTAGTTTTTCACCATTAAGTATAATGTTTAGCCTGTGTTTTAAAGTCGATTTTGTCTGGGATAAGTATTATTACCCTAGCTTTTTATTTTTCATTTACACTTTCATGAAACGTCTTTTTCTATCACTTTACTTTCAGTCTGTGTGTGTCTTTCAATCTGAAATGAGTCTGTTGTAGGCATAGGTGTTGTTTTCTTATCCATTCAGCAACCTTATGTTTTTTGATTGAAGCATTTAATCCATTTACATTTAAACTGTTGATAGATATGTAGTTATTACCATTTTGTTACTCAGATTTTTGATTCTTTTCTTCTTAAAAAGTCCTTTTAACATTTCATGTAATACTGATTTGGTGGTGAAGAAGTCTTTTAGCTTTTTCTTGTCTAGGAAGCTCTTTATCTGTCTTTTGATTCTAAATGATAGCTTTGCTGGGTGGAGTAATCTTGGTTGTAGGTTCTTGTTTTTCATTGCTTTGAATGTTTTGGGCCTATCCCTCCTGGCCTGCAGAGTTTCTTTTGAGAAATCAGCTGACAGTCTGATGCGAGCTTCCTTGTAGGAGCTTTCCTCTTGCTGCTTTTAAGATTCTCTCTTTGTCTTTTAACTTTGGCATTTTAACTATGATGTGTCTCGGTGTGGGCCTCTTTGGGTTCATCTTGTTTGGGACTCTGTGCTTTTTGGGCTTGTATGTCTCTTTCTTTTGCCAGGTTAGGGAAGTTGTCCGTCATTATTTCCTGAAACAGGTTTTCAATATCTTGCTCTCCGTCTCCTCTTCAGCTACCTCTGTGGTGTAAATGTTGGTGCACTTGATGTTGTCCCAGAGGCCTTATAAACTAACCTCATTTTTTGAATTCTTTTTTCTTGTTGCTGTCCTGATTGGGTATTTTCTGCTACCTTATTTTTCAAATCACTGATTTGATTCTCTGCTTCATCTACTTTACTGTTGATTCCCTCTAATGCATTCTTTATTTCAGTATTGCATTCTTCATTTCTGACTGTTTTTTTTTTATGTTTTCTATTTCCATTTTTATGTTTCCTGTCTCTTTGTTCAAGTTCTCACTGAGGTCACAGAGGATCTTTATAAACAGGGTTTTGAACTCTGCATTTAGTAGATCACTTGTCTCCATTTTGTTTAGTTCTTTTTCTGAAGCTTTTTCTGTTCTTTCATTTGGGATGTGTTTCTTTGTCTCCCCATTTTGGCTGCCTCCCTGTGTTTGTTTCTATGTATTAGATAGAGCCGTTCTGTCTCCTCCTGTCTTAGTAGAGTGGCCTTATGTAGTAGGTATCCTGTGGGGCCCAGTGGTGCAGTCTTCCTGGTCATATGATCTGAGTGCTCCAGGTGTGTCCCTTGTGTGGGCTGTGTGTGCCCTCCTATTGTAGTTGAGCCTTGGTTGCTCTTTACACATCAGTGGGAGAAATTGACCTTCGTGCTGATTCATTGTGAGGACAGGCTATGACTATAGTGGAAGAGCTGTTGTGCAGGGGCTGATCCCACAGAGCCAGATTTGCTCAATCAGGGCTCTGGTGCCTGCCTAGTCTGCCCTTTAGGTGTGTGGTCTGTAGAGATAGCCAAATGGTGCTCTGGGTTGGTCCCAAGTGGGCCAACAGGCATGCTGGCCCTGGGGCTTCGTAGGAGGGTCCCTGCTGCAACCCAGGTTTATCGTAGCCTGTGCTCTGCCTGGGGCCATGTGGAGTGAGCCACGAAGTGACTTGTAGATGGGCGCTACTTGCTCTGGGCTTGGTGGTGCACGGGAGAGGCCAAACCCCAAAACAAGGCCAGGTGCCACTAGTGCTGAGCTTGGGGGTGCTCAGCAAGAGGTATGGGGCACGCTCAGGCTAGATGCTGCTTGTTTGTGTTTTGTGAACCTTTGAGAAATTTTAGGAAAGTTCATAGGATGAGCCATGACAGGACATTTGTGTGGAAAATTCACTGGAAGTGGCTTAGGTAGGCCACAAATTGGGTGGTGTGGAATCTCAGGGAATTATCAGGTTAGGGTGAAAGGTGTTAGCCAGGTTGATGGAGACTCAGCTATGGCGCCCACCTACGTCTGCACACTGGGAGTGGGGTGGGCTCAACAAAGGAGCAATGGCTTCTTCCAGCACTTCTGTCTGGAAAAAAGCTGCCTCTTTTGTCCTTGCCATGAAGCCAGACAATTCAGTTCCTCCTCGTATGTTCTTGGGGCCTTTTGAGTGCTACTCTAGCACTAGAGCTCAGAGGGAGGGAATCCTTCAGTGAGTAAGTTTATGTGTGGGCCCTTTAAAAGGAGCAGTTTGGAATTAAGCCACCCTTTGTCTCACTCAGACACAATCTCCACTGGTTTTCACAGCTGGAAGTTGTGGGCACTTCTCTTCCTGGCAGTGGTATCCTGAGCTGGGGAGCCTAGTGTGGGGCTGGGACCCTTGCTCCTCAGGGAGGACCCCTGCAGCTGAGATATCCCTCCAGATTTTTAGCCACCACATGTTGTGAGACCAGCCTGTTCCTTGTCTGTGCCCCTCCTATGAGTCTTGTCGAAGCTTCTTCTGTATGTATTTGATTATAGGACTTTTGTTCAGCTAGACTTCAGGCAATTCTCAGTGATGATTGTTCTATAGGTTGTAATTTGGATGTAGTCATGAGAGGATGCAAGCACAGCGTTTACCTCCTCCTCTATCCTAACTAGAAAAATCTCTTTAAAAAAAATGACAAGTATTAAAATACTTGGTGCATGTGATTAGTGGTTAATAGGATTGATAGAAGGAAATCTAGATATTTTCCTTGTCAGTCCTCTTTGGAGGTTAATAGGTAGAATTGTTTATTTCAGGCTTGATTCTACTCGTTGGGTTGGAATGGGTATAGCCCTGGGCATATATCAGGAATTCCAGAGATTTTCATCTGTGCTTATCATATAGCAGTGTGTGTGGGAAATGGACTGGGAGTCAAAGACCAGTGTTTACATGACATCTCATCCTTCTGATAGCTGACTACTCAATCCTCCTAAGTCTGTTTTTTAATTTGCAAAGTGTCCTGATTTCACAAGCTTGTTGCAAAGATAAAATTAGTGCTGTATCAAAGTAAGAAGTCATGTAAAATAGTAATCTTTGGTAGTTGCACAGGCTGAACCCAAAGAGCATTGATGGGAGCGATTTCTGTTGTGGCAGGTACCAAGAAACTTGGCCCTACTCTGCTGTTCCTTTCTTTGATGAAATCAGCCATCAGGCTCTGGTTGGCTTATATGTAAATAGAAAAATAATATGACCAAAGTAAACAAAAGTGGGAAATTGCATTTGTATAATTTAAAAATGGTTTATTTTTAAAAAATTCAAGTCATTTGTTTCCATTCAATCCATTTCCTCTTGGTTTGAGTGGATTATTGCTTTGTCATTAATTGCACTTTGCTTAGAGTTTTTCCCCATCTATTTCAAGACCAGATACTATTATTTTGTTGATATAACCACTGACCTTATTAAAATTTTATCCAGATAAATCATGATTTTTTAAGATAAGAAAGACGCTAACACAAACATGGAAAGCTGGTCACCACATGGAGGCTTGGAAAAGTAAATGCTATACAGTTGGTTAATTGGGGCACATTTTAGTCTACAGTTCTAATTTGCCTTTTCAACCCATTTGCAGACTCACTGAGAAGTGGGGAGGGGCAGAAGTTTACTTGTAGACTTACACAGAGTGTTACATTTTAAAGAAATTTCCAATGCATTTTGATCCAGACAAGCTTTTGTTGGCTGAGGAATTATATGATGCACCCAAAATACTTTTGCAGAGTGTGGTGTTGAGTGCTCTTTTATTCCCATGGACTAGAAGTTCAGCACAAAAGGCCAGGATTGAGAAATGCAGTCTGACATTTTATATACTTACATCTATCTCACTCAGGGCTGAGCCACTCCTGAAAGTTAAAGTTTAAAATTTCCAAGTATACCTGGGGTGGTGGTGCTCAAAACATAAGAAGTGCAGAGGCATCTCATTTGTGGGGCTGTTCAGACTTTCTCTTCCTTTATTATGTGTGTATGATGGAAAGCTCTTTAATGTTAAAAGTAAATAATGGCTTTTAAGGCATAAGCACTCATATTAGTGAGTTTAAATGTTACATATTTGTAACTGTAGCCAGATTATTTGATATCACCTGTCTTTGTCTATTATCAGAGAATACTGTTTTATGAAATTTTGTTTCATAAGAGGGGGTAGATAATTTAAAATATGGTAACAAGTTTATAAAGCTTTCTTTCCAGATGTAAATAATGATTGTCGATGAGAATAACTCATACCCAAAGCAGAGAGGCTTTTATTACCGCCATTCATGACCTGCTTTAAGTAGCAACAGATGAATCTTTTTGATGGGGGAAGTGAGTGTCATTTGTTGAAATGTAATTGTTTTGCTTATCTGCTGTATCTAAATTTATCTGCATATTTATTTATTGAGAATGTATTCATCTTATTTATCTGCATCTTCTCAGGGTGCAAGGAGGAATTTGAGCACTCTTCATACCCTCCTTCCCTTCTATCGAGGCCCTATATTCCACTCTTCTGTTGGCACATGACTACTTCATAGGCATCTAATACAGAGTCATCCTCTGCTAACTAGCAGACTGAAACTGACTACTTTTCAACTAGTCAATAACTAGTTACCATATCCTGCAGTTTTTTACTTCGCAGCATCTAATGATTCTGATCCCTCATTCGATTCCATTTTCAACATCACTCTGTCAGTCCAGGCTCTAGTCCATATGTGACTCGACTGACTACTCATCTGTGTAATACACATCACTCTCCACAGTGCTGTCAGATTAATTTCCTAACATGGTACTTTACTCTCACCATTTCTCTGTTTAAAGCACCACCATAGTTCCTCATTACCTTCAGAATAAATGCCTCCATCTTGATCTGGCGTTAAAGCTGTTCATAAGATGGCTCCAAACTATCACTCATTCATTGAAAAAAAACTTCAGTGCCTTCCTCGTGCACACTGATGGGTTTTATGGACATATTGTTAAACAAGACAGAAAGTGCCTCAGCTGGGAATGTATGTGTCAGGCAGCTCAAATTTTTTGTCTATTCTGTGCAAGTGTATACTTCCAAATGACCAAGAAATTAGGGTACATATTGATATTGAGGTTACAAGTAAATTTTTGTAAGTAGATGAATTATAAATATGGAATCTATGAATAATGAATATCTACCATATATTGGTCTTTTCAAATTTCATGGATGTCTATAATTTGGATAATTTGATAGGAACTTCTTATACTGAAATCCTATCTTATCTTGGGGGTCAAAAACAATTAGTCTAAATGCCTATAGCTTTTATATCTAAGATAAGATGCAACATAGTGAGGAGATATTCCGAAAGACGATGGAAAGATACCAGGTCTATTTTCAGGCTTATTCTTCTTATGGAAGATGGTTATGGCAGTTTTGGGCATCCCACTCATATACAACAGAAGAGAAACTTTCTTCCGGTGTGTCTTCTATCAGTGAAGAATTCTTCCCAGAAGCATTCTGAGAGATTTTTCTCTCATATCTCCCTGGCTAAGAGTATGTCACATGTCTAGCCAGTCACTAGCAAGGTTAATGAGACCATGATAATTTACTTAAACCATACCTAATTCATCTCCTGGGGCTGGGGATACACCCACTTCTTTTGAAGCACGTGACTGTACAGAGAAGATGAACAAAAACGGTGGCTCTGTCAGGAGAGGAAAGGGAAATGGATTTGAGATAATCAGACAATAGTGTTTACTATACCTACTAATGAGGGAGTGTGCACTAATATATGAGTGGGATTTTAATCTAAATTGAGATTGTTTTACTTAGTGTTAGAGTTTCTACCATCCCCAGCTGACTACTGAGCCAGTTCCATAGTGCCCTCCTGGATACTTAACTTCTCCTAGAGGGGTTCTTCAGAATTTCGTTCTTTCTTCAGAGACATATAAAAGAAGCTGTCATTAGAACCAAGGGGGAAAAACTGTAGGCAAGAATTTATGGGACTTAATTTTGTGTGTGTGTGTGTGTGTGTGTGTGTGTGTGTGTGTGTGTGTGTGTGTGTTTCCCACACAACCAAGGAATTCTTCAACACCAGCTGGGTGTCCTACAGTTCAACTCAATTTTGACACTATTTACCTGGAGATAGCATCAATCCCACAAGTTAAAGTCTCAATCCCACAAGATTGCCCTTCACTTCAGATGCCAATCACAAGTCTAGGTTTTTACCTGTGCTTCTGATTGACCAGCTATAAATAGGAGGTTCCAATTACCCGCTTCTTGGGTTCAATTAATTTGCTAGAGTGTCTCACAGACAAGAGGAAACTACAATAGACACTTGAACAATGTGAGGGTTAGGGGTGCTGACCCCCCCACAGGGTTGAAAATCCATGTGTACCTTTTGACTCCCCCAAAACTTACCTACTAATAGCCTACTGTTGTCTGCTTACTAATAACATAAATAGTAAGCTAGAGAAAAGAAACTATTGTTAAGAAAATCATAAGGATGAGAAAACACATTTACAGTACTGTACTGTATTTATTGATACCATAAGTTTACATCATCTGTTTATAAGATGAATCGTCTGTCGATACCTACATTAATATTATGTGATATAAAACACTGTAGATGTCATATATATTACTAACAATAGATATGAAAAGAGAAAAGAAAATGTGAGAAAGAAATTCATATTTATTTATGGGTATAATGATTTATGCATTGATAATGAAGAAGCAAAAATATGATCACTTTATGGTAGTGTATTGTAACTGATATGATTGCTTCATGGTAGTTTATCCTGTACACTAATGAATGGTTATAAAATTTTATGGGATACAGTATTATAGTCATTTTTATAATATAATATTAGAAACATTGTTACATAAAAACACTTACCTGTGATGATAGGCTGATATGCAGTTTCTCCAATTACAAGAGAGAGAGGCAAACTGTATGGTAACGTAATTCTTTGAAAACAAAGTTATAAAACAGTAAGAAAACTAACACATTATTAATTTTGTATTAAATATCACTCACCATGTGGCTATGTAAGCATATGTTATCCACTTTTATATGAGTCTTGCACACGATTCTATGTGACGCACACACATACACAACAGGTAAGTTTATTAACTATATGTCATGATAATTATTTACTATTCATTAAGTGGAAGTTGTTCATCATAAAGGTCTCCATCCTGTCATCTTCATACTGAGTAGGCTGAAGAGGAGGGGTTGGTCTTGCTGTCTCAGGGATGGAGGAGATGCAAGGAGAGGATGAAGAAGCAGGCACACTCAGTGTAACTTTATGGAAATACATCATAATTTCTGGCTGACTCTTTTGCTTTTTCATTTCTCTAAAAATGTTTCTATAGGGTACCAATCCTTCCACTGATTGCTTTAGTTTCATAGAAGGGTCCGTGTTGTAAAAGAAGTCAAAAACAATCTTGAATAATCAGAACTCGCATTCCAGATTGTCTAATGTCAATTTGTTTTCTGGCACTACTTCTGAGTCTTCCTCTGGCACTGGTTTGGAAGCATTCATCTCCATCAAGTCGTCTTCTGTTAATTCCTTTAGTGTGGTGTCTATTAACTCTTGGATTTCTCTAAGATCTGTATCTTGAAATCCTTTATCCCCTGACTCTTTTTTGGTGCCATATCCACAATCTCTTTCTTGATTTCTGTGATTGGCTTTGTTATAAATCCTGTGAAGTCATGTATAACATCTGAACAGTTTTCTGCAGCAGAAATTTATCATTTCAGGTTTGATGGCTTTTTCTATAACAGTGATGACATCTTCAATGGTATAATTCTTCCAGGCTTTAATGATATTCTCTATATTGGGGTTCTTTTCCATAGCATTGACAATCCTTCTCATAGAGTACCATGTGTAATGAGCCTTTAATGTTCTTATGACTCTCTGATCTAGAAGTTGAATTGAAGATTTTGTGTTTGGGGGCAAATAGACTACTTTGATGCCTTTAGTGTTGAACTCATGGGGTTCTGGGTGGCCAGGGGCAAATATCAAAAGAACTTTAAAAGGCAGCCCCTTACTGGCAAAGTACTTCCTGACTCAGGGACAAAGCATTGATGGAACTAATCCAGAAAAAGGATTCTTATCAGACCTTCTTATGCTACAACCGAAAGACTGGCACCTGGCATTTATCTTTTCCCTTTAAGACTAGGGGGTTAGCAGCTTTATAGTTAAGGGCAAGGGCAGTCCTGATCATGAACTTGATTGCATATGCACAAACCAGTAACAGTATCTCTTCCTGTCTTAAATCCTGGTGCTTGTTTCTCTTCTTTACTACTAAATGTGTTTTGTGGCTTTTGTTTTTTCCAGAATAGGGCATTTTCACCTGCATTAGAAATCTGTTTAAGCAGATATCCTTTCTTCTCAATTATTTTCTTAATGGCATCTAAGAACTCATCTGCTGCCCTTAGGTCTGCAGAAACTGCTTCTGTTATCTTGCCATTTTTAAAGCCAAACCTCTTTCTAAAATTACCAAACCATCCTTTGCTAGAATTAGATTCTCCAGCTTTAGATCTTTCACCTTTCTTTTACTTTAAGTTGTCATATAATGGCTTTGCTTTTTCTTGAATCATAGAGTCTATAGGTATGCATTTCTTCTAGCAATTCTGCACCTACATAAAAGCTGCATTTTCAATACGAGATAAAAAGGTACTTCACAAAAAGTGCAAGATTTTTGCACCTGCTGATGTAGCTGCAGCAACAGCTTCACAAATTTCCTTTTCTTTTTTTTGCAATGGTCCTTACACTGGATTCATTTATCCTGAAATGCTGAGCAACCACAGCTGCAGACCTCAATATATGGTACATATTGAGCAATTCGGCTTTTTCTTATAACATCATGATTTTCCTCTACTTCTTGGGAGCACTTCCAGAATCACCAGTGGTGCTTCATATGTGTCCCATGGTGTTAGTCAAGGTTTATGATATTGCACTAAACACAATGAAAAATACATGAGAACTGTGAATGATCACTTTTTTTACTGTGATCTGAAGTTTACTGAGGAAATAAACTGCTTACAAAGAGGTGATTAGTGTCACACAGCATTTTAAGCAAATACCCTTGAGCTCACTGTAATAACAGGAGGTGGCTATGAAATTATTACAGTAGTACAGTTTGTACTAAAATTCATTTTATTCAGTTATTATTTAATACCACATCTTTATGTCTGTTTATATTTCTCTCAACTGAGTGGCACTATTTTTTTGTGTGTGTAAGTTTTGATAAATGTTAAATTTTTGTAATAGACTTATGTATATTTTATGATAGTAAATGATAAGACTAGTATCTACATATATTTTACACATTCATGAAATACCTTTATTATTTTGATATTCCTAGGCTACATGTTTCATCTGCAAGTTTTTTCAAAGTTTCACAAATCACCAAAAACATTCCTTATGTTTATTTAAAAAATTCATGTATAAGTAGATTTATACAGTTCAAACTCAAACTCAAAAAGTTGTTGAAGGGTCAACTGCAGTTCACTCACTATGTTACTGGTTTATTACAAAGGCAATAACTCAGGTGTGGCCAGATGAAAGATATGTAGAATGAGGTATAGGGAAAGGGGCTTGGAGCTTCAATGCATGACACTCTCTCAGTACCTCCATGTGTTTACCAACTCAGAAGCTCCCCAAACCCAGCCCTTTTGGGCTTTTATTGAAGCTTTATTATTTTAATTGTTGGCCAGAAGTGATTAACTCAATCTCTGGCCCCTTTTTCCTCCCCAGAGGTCAAGGGAAGAAGGGTGGAACTGAAAGTTAGACTCTCTAACCACATAGTTGTTTCCCCTGGTGACCAGCTCCCATCCTTAGTTGACTTAAGCGTATTCCGAAAGTCACCTCAGTAACATAACAAAGGCACATTTATTGTTCTCAACACTTAGGGAATTCCAAGGACTTTTAGCCAGAAACAGGATAAAGACCAAATGTATATTTCTTATTATAAATCACAATATCACAAGCTACCATAGCTAATTGCCTCCCTCTTGAGTTGGGCTGGTCTTTGTGGATTTCCTGACCAATAAATTGTAGTAGAAGTGAAGTTCTTGGACTTCTGAGGCTAGGTCATAAGAAATCCTGAAGCTTTCTCCCACACCTCTTAGAATACTTACTCTTGAAATATAACCACTATGTTGTGAAGAAGCCCAAGTGTCCCAAGAGGTCCCATGGAGAAAAACCAAGGACCCTAGATGACAGCTCCATTTGACCTCCCAACCAACAGCAAACATCAACTTGCCAGGCATGGAACTGCACCATTTTGAAAGTAGATCCTTCAGATGAGCCATCTTTACTAAGTTCTACCCTAATTGCAGATTCATGACCAAAATAAATGATTCTTTTTGTTTTAAGCCAGTACATTTTTGAGTATTATTAAGCAATATATCACCAGAACACTTACAAAGGAAAACAAGACAGACTTAAGACTGCAATAATTGTAGCTGGATGCTTCAGAAACCAGTAAACCATTAGTTATACTCTTATTAACCACCCTATTCCCCACTATGGTGCTAAAAATGCTTATTAACAAATAAATAAAGGATCATTTCACTCTCATTGTCTTCAGAATAGTCAGATAATAAGAATCTGTTAGGCTGTTCTTTTCTAGGAATATGATTTCAAGCATTGGTCCTTTTTGTT
>NW_006439568.1:26039148-26049876 GCF_000325575.1 Pteropus alecto | reverse complement strand
GTTGAGGCTTGATCAGAATACTGTCTTGCCTCCATTCTTTTCTCCCGCCCATGTTTTCTTTCAGGTAAGGTCCTCCTCGGGTTCCGCGCAATAACTAGGTCCTGCGGGTCGGGACACAAAGGATTGAAAGGAAGTATGTATGATTTTTCACCCTGCCCTGGGGTTACATTGCACTTCATTCATATGGTTTCTAAGTTGGTTTTATTGCCTCTTTCACTTTTCTCTTGAAAATCTTAGGAGAAAGAAAGCATCAACCACAGCTTTGTGACAAGTGAGTCATTGATATTCAGCAAGTAAATGGAGAAAAGAAACACTTTCTTTTAATTTAGAATAAAAAAGGATTTTAATCTATTTTTTTTCTTTCATTTCCTTATTTCCACATTTTATGTAATGAGGTCCTCTGCATTTTGGAATGAATCCCCAGTAGATGGCACAAATCCCATTTTTTTCCACAGGGGCATTTATAACAGTCCTCACCTTGTGGAACATGGTGGTCTACCTCAGTGGCCAGTGGATGCCAAATTTCTGTGATTCTGGGGACATTTTCTTGAGTGACTGGGCTCATCAGACATCACAGAGACAAATGTTAGAGTTAAGATTGTTACCTGCCTGGGTATAACCATTAAGTGGCTAGGCATACATATACTTACTACTGAGATACCTAGACTCTTCAGATGAATTTTATGTCTGGAGGACATTTTTTTTTAAAGAGAATGTTATGACTGATGAAGTCTTTGCCTGAGAAATGATATCAGTCTGCTGAACTATGTCTTTAGTTTTAACATCTGCATCAAAGAGGCAAATAGATACTATTGTGAGTGGCTGAGAATTAGGGTTGAGGAAGAACTGGAAATTCACACAAATTGGCTTTGTAAATCTTTCTAGGTGTGCAACCCATGTTCTCTATTTAATGTAAAAAAATAAGTTAAGACATTTGTTTTGATAAATCCTAAGATCAACAACTTTATGGGATGGGATAAACTGGAGAATTACCTCCTAATGGCCTAGAAACCCCTGCAATATTTTCAAAAGGCAGCCTGCAAACCATTTTGTACCAAAATTCTCTGATGTGTGTGTGTATTCGAATACCTGGGCTTCACTATAAACACAGTGAACCCAAATGGTGTTGGGATAGGAATCTGCTTTTCTAATAATCATTTCCTATTATTTAAAAGATCCTGACAAGAGTTCCAGTCAAGATGATGGAGTAAGTAAAAGCCATGTGAGCCTCCTCCCATGACCACATCAAAATTAGAACTAAATTATACAAAAATCAACCTGGAGAACCATCTGAAGACTAGCTGAACAGAAGTCCTATAACTAAGGATTTAGAGAAGAAGCTATGTGAGACTGGTAGAAGGGGCGGAGACCAAAAGGGGCTGGCAACACACCCACATGTGGTAGTTGAGAATTAGGAGGAATATCTCAACTACAGAGGTTTCACCTAAGGAGTGAGGGGTCCCAGCCCTATATCTGGCTCACCAGCTAGAGGACCAGTGCTGAGAAACATCTGCCTGTAAAAATCAGCGAAGATTGCATCCACCCAGGTAAGAAAGAAGGCTGCTAGAAAGCCAGGCATCCTGTTAAAAGGCCTGTGCAAAGGCTCACACACTTGTAGGCAATCAAGACTTGACTACAACAGGAGGGCACACACAGCTCATCCTGGGCTCTAGTGGAGGGACAGTGGCTTGGGAGATGCCAAAGATATATAAGAAGAAATTGAGTTGAATGGCCTTAGGGCGAGGACTCCAGAGACAGCTACTATTGTCCCTGTATTTAGCCCTGCCCCCACATGGCCAAATCTTAATTTGCATTGGCCTGGTGAAATCCACTCATTCCACCCTGGTGACTCCCTGGGACCATGCCCCACCTAACTTGTGTATTGCCAAGAGGCTCTTTAGGCAGCAGTCAGCAGCCTTGGCCCACCCTCTAGTCTTTCTTAAAAAAATTCTCCCAAGTTTCATACGCCCCACATGGGAGCGGCTGGCCTCCCTGTGCTCTGTGACTTTTGCTGTGTGTCCAATGCCTTTTGCTCAGCACTGGTGCTAAATCTGAACCTACATTAACTTGGTGAACACCACTTGCCCCACCCTGGTGACTCCCTGAGACCTCTCCTCACCCAACTTAGGTACTGCCCAAAGCTCTTTCAAAACCTGAGCTTTATGGACAGCTGGCAGGTGGTAGCAGGCCTTGGGATTCCCTAGACCTTTTGCAGAGCTTCCCCAGGCCTGGTACTAGTGGCAGCCAGCCTTGGTTTGCAGTGTGACATCTCTCATGTGCCTCTAGGTCCAGCATAGGCAGCTATCAATAGTGGATCACTTTGTAGCTCCTACCAGGTAGTCCCAGTTTGGCCCCCTCGCAAGAGGCTCCATAACTAACATACCTGGTGGCCTGCTTTAAACCACAACAGAGCATCCTCAATTAGCCTCAAAAGAAGCCCACCCAAAGGGTGGTCTCAGGAGGCATCAGAGCCCACTAAAACAAATACTGCTTGATGGGGTCAGCTTCTTCTAGTTGCTCATACACTATAGTTGTGGTCAATCCTTACAGCCTGTCAGCCAGAGAGTTTATCTCACCCACTGACGTTCCAACAGCAATCAAGACTTGACTACAACAAGAGGGCATACACAGCTCACACAAGGAGCACTCCTGGAGCACTGGGTCAGGTGATCAGGGAGACTGCACCACTGGGCCTCATAGAACACCTACTGCATAAGACCACCCAGACTGGGAGATGTAGCAGATCTACATAATACATAAAAAGAAACACAGAGTAGCAGCCAAAATGAGGAAACAAAGAAACATGTCCCAAGTGAAAGAACAGAACAAAGCTCCAGAAAAAGAACTAAACAAATGAAGATAAGCAATCTATCAGATGTAGAGTGCAAAACACTGATTATAAGGTTGCTCAATGGTCTCAGTGAGCACTTCAACAAAGAGATAGAAAACATAAAAATGGAGATAGAAAACATAAAAAGAACCAGTCAGAAATGAAGAATGCAATAACTGAAATAAAGAATACATTAGAAGGAATCAACAGTAGATTAAGTGAAGCAGAGGATTGAATAAGTGATTTAGAAGACAAGGTAGGAGAAAACACCCAATCAGAGTAGCAACAAGAAAAAAAAATCCAAAGAATGAGAATAAGTTATGGGGCCACTGGGACAACATCACATGTACCAACATTTGCATCATAGGGTTATCAGAAGGAGAAGAAGGAGAGCAAAAATCAAGGACCTATGTAAAAAAGTAATGACAGAAAATTTCTCTAACCTGGTGAAGTAAAGAGACATACAAACCCAGAAAGCACAGAGAGTCCCAAACAAGATGAACTCAAAGAAGCCCACACCAACATACATCATAATTAAAATGCTAAAGTTTAAAGACAAAGGGAGGAGTTTAAAGCAGCAAGAAGAAGCCAGCTGGTTACTTATTAGAGAGTTCTCATAACACTGTCAGCAGATTTCTCAATAGTAACTTTGCAGACCAGAAGGGATTGGCATAAACTATTCAAAGTGATGATAAGCAAGGACCTACAACCAAGATTACCCAGAAAAAACTATCATTTAGAATTGAAGGACGGAAAAGCTTCCTAGACAAGAAAAAGCTAAAGGACTTCCAAAAATGTTAAAGGGATTTCTTTAAGAGGAAGAAGATGAAAAAAACATAAATATGAATAATAAAATAGCAAAAAATATGTACCTATAAATGATCATTTTAAATGTAAATAGATGAAATGTCCCAATCAAAAGACATATGGTAGCTGAATGGATAAGAAAAGACTTTCACATATGCTGTTTACAAGAGACCTACTTCAGATACAATGACATACACAGACTGAAAGTAAAGAGATAGAAAAAGTTACTTCATGCTGGAGTGTCAATACTTATATCAGACAAATAGACTTTAAAACTAAGGCTTAAAATAGGAGACAAGGACATTACATAGGTAAAGAGATCAATCCAACAAGAGGACATAACCCTAGTAAACATTTATGCACCCAACATAGGAGCACCAAAATATATAAAGCAAATATTGACCTACATAAAGGTAGAGATAAACAGTAATGCAGTCATAATAGGAGACTTTAACAGCTCATTGACACCGATGGATAGATTTTCCAGACAGAAAATTAACAAGTAAACAGTGGCCTTAAAAGACACACTAGGACAGACTGATTTAATTGCTATATTAAATATACATTCTTCTCAAGTGCACATGAAACATTTTCCAAGATAGACTACATGTTTGTTAGGCCATAAAACAAGTCTCAATAAATTTAAGAAGATTGAAATGATAGCAAGTGTCTTCTCCATTCACAATATATAAAACTAGAAATAGATTACAAGATAAAACTGAAAAATTAACACATGGAGGGTAAATAACATGCTACTAAACAAAGAGTTAACAATGAGATCAAGGAAGAAATCAAAAGATACCATGAGACAAATGAAAATGGAAACACAACAACTCAAGATCTATGGCACACAGAGAAAACAGTCCTAAGAGGAAAATTTATAGTAATACAAACCTACCTCAATAAACAAGATAAATCTCAAATAAACAATCTAATTTTACACCTAAAGGAACTAGAAAAAGAATAGCAAACAGCCCAAAGTGAACAGAAGAATGGAAATAATAAATGTTGGAACAGAAATAAACAAAAAAGAGTCTAAAACAAAACAAAACGAAAGATCAATGAAACCAAAAGCTGGTTCTTTGAAAAGATAAATAAAATTGATAAACCTTTAACCAGACTCATCAAGAAAAAAAGAGAACTTGAATGAATAAAATCAGAAATGAAAGAGAAATGGCAACTGACTCCACAGAAATACAAAGGATTATAAAAAAAGTACTGAGTACTTGTATGCTAACAAATTGGACAATCTGGAAGAAATGGATACATTCCTAGAAACATACAATCTTCTAAGCCTGAGCCAAGAAGAAACAGAAAATCTGGATACACCAATTACTACTAAAGAAATGGAATCAGTAATCAAAAAAATCCAACAAACGAAAATCCTGGACTGAACGGCTTCACTGGTAAATTTTACCAAATATTCAAAGAAGAATTAATACCTATTTTTTCTCAAACTATTCCAAAAAATTCAAGAGGTGGGAAGGCTTCCAAACTTATTTTACGAGGCCAGCATTATTCTGATTTTAAAAACAAAGACATTACAGAAAAAAAAAATTATAGGCTGATATTTCTGATGAACATAGATGCAAAAATCCTCAACAAAATATTAGCAAACTGAATTCAGCAATACATTAAAAAGATCATACATCATGATCAAGTTGAATTCATTTGTGGGATGCAAATGTGGTTCAATATCTACAAATCAACTAATATGATACACCACATTAACAAATTGAAAAATAAAAATTATATGATCATATCAATAGATGCAGAAGAAACACCAATTGACAGAATTCAACATCAATTTATGATAAAAACTCTTAACAAAGTGAGGATAGAAGGAACATATCTCAACATAATAAAGGCCATATATGACAAACCTTCAGCTGACATCTTACTCAATGGGGAAAAGCTAATAAATTTTTTCCTTAAGATCAGAAACAAGACAAGGCTGTCCACTTTCACCACTTTTATTCAACATAGTATTGGAAATTATAGCCACAGCAATCAGACCAAAAAAAAAAAATGCATCCAAATTGGAAAGGAAGGAGTAAAATTGTCATTGTTTGCAGATGAAATGATACCGTGTAGAGAGAGCCCTAAAAATTTTTCCAAAACCTCTTAGAATTGATAAATATATTCAGTAAAGTAACAGGATACAAAATTAGTATTCAAAAATCAATAGCATTTTTTATATATCAATAAAGAACTATCAGAAAGAGAAATTAAAGAAACAATCCCATTTACAATTCCAACAAAAACAATAAAATACCTAGGAATAAATTTGATTAAGGAGGTAAAAGATCTCTATTCAGAAAATTATGTCATTGAAGAAAGAAACTGAAGAAGATACAAATAGATGGAAGCATATACCGCGCTCATGAATAGAAAGAATCAACATTGTTAAAATGTTCATATTACCCAAAACAATCTATAGATTCAGTGCAATCCTTGTCAAAATACCAATGGCATTTTTCACAGAACTAGAACAAATAATCCTAACATTTATATGGAACAAAAGACCTCGAATAGCCACAGCAATCTAGAGAAAGAACAAAGTTGGACGTATCATGTTACTTGATATCAAACTATATGACAAGTCTGTAGTAATTAAAACATAGAACTGGCATAAAAACAGAAACATAGATAAGTGGAACAGAATAGAGAGCCCAGAAATAAACTCATGCCTATATGGTCATTTAATCTATGACAAAAGAGGCAAGGATATACAATAGAGTAAAGACAATCTATTCAATAAATGGTACTGGGAAAACTGGACAGATATATGCAAAAAAAAAAAAAAAGCTAACTAAATGGACTACCTTCGCACAGCATATATAAGAATTAAGTCAAAATAGATTAAAGACTTAAGTGTGAGACCCGAAACTATAAAACTCCTAGAAGAAAATATAGGTGGTAAACCCTCTAACATTGCTCTTAGTAATATTTTTTTCTGATGTATCTCTTTGAGCAAAGAAAACAAGAGAGAAAATAAATGAGACTATATCAAACTAAAGAGTTTTTGTATCATAAAGGAAACCAACGAATTGAAAAGACAACCTACTGAATGGGAGAAGATATTCACCAATGATACATCAGATAATGGGTTAATGTCAAAAATTTATAAAGAACTCATATAACTCAACACCAAAGAAACAAATAATCCAATGAAAAAAGAGGCAGAGGACCTGAAGAGACATCTCTAGAAAGAGGACATACAGATGACCAATAGACTTCTAAAAAGATGCTCAATGTCATTAACCGTCATAGAAATGCTAATTGAAACCACAATTAGATATCACCTCATACCTGTCAGAATGCCTATCATCAATAAATCAACAAATAACAAGTGTTGGCAAAGTACGTGGAGAAAAGGGCACCCTTGTACACTGTTAGTGGGATTGCAAATTGTTATAGCCACTATGTAAAACAATATGAAGGCTCCTCAAAGAATTAAAAATAGAACTACCTTATGACCCAACAATTCCACTTCTGGGTATTTTTCTGAAGAAATCCAAAACACTAATTCGAAAAGATATATGTACCCTTATGTTTTTGCAGCATTATCTACAATAGCTAAGATATGGAAATAACCTACCTGCTCATCAGTAGATTATTGGATAAAGAAGAGGTGGTACATATATACAATGGAATATTACTCAGCCATAAAAAAAGATGATATTCTGCCATTTGTGACAATGTGGATGGACTTAGAGGGTATTATGCTAAGTGAAATGAATGAATATTTTGTTCCTTATGATGTAATGAAAACTTTGGTCACAAAAATGTTGTCTTAAATTGTTACAAAATGATATCCAATAAATCACACCTCCCTGAATTGAACCTGGGCTAACCTGGTAACTTGCTTGGGCCAAAACAATTCAGTGGAATTAGCATTGTACAAGTTCTGGGACAGTGCCCACTTTTACTCTCTCGTTGCCCTTTCATGTAAAATAACTTAGGCTACTCATTTTGAGGATGAGAGGCTGTGTGAATAAAGAAGCCTTGGTGGCGAATGCCTATGAGCCATCACAGCGGAGGTGCCAGGCCTGTGAATGGAGCCATCTTGGATTTACCAGCCCCAGCTCATCTGCCAACTGACTTAAAGTGCATAAATGAGCCCAGAGAACTCATGGAGCAGAGACAAGCTGCACAGCTTAGCCTAACTGAGGTTATAGAATTGTGAGCAAATCAGTGGTGGTTGTTTTAAGTCACTAAGTTTGGGGGTGATTTGTTATACAGCACTAATAATGATAACAAACATGGTGGGAGATGTATTGAGTCTCATGATATTTGGGCAGGTCAGACTGAAAGAAATATCATGAGAACATCTGGGAATGGTGACACTCTAGTTGAATTGTGTATGCTCCCATTTTCTCTGAGGGATTGCAATACCATGTATTGTACATACCTCTATTTGGCACTAATCATAATGTAACTTGATTTGTTTCTTTGAATGTCTTTTCCAGTGGAATGCACATTCCTTGGAGAAGGGCCGGACTTCAATTGTTCTGTAGCTCTAATGCCTAACACAATGTTTACCATGTAGAGGGAATTCAAGAAATGTTTGTTAGGAAAAAAAAAAATGCTAGCTTGTCTTATCAAAGAATAGAAAGGAAAAGGTGCACTTACGAATGAACCAGCAAAGAGGATTCTAGAGAAAGAAAAAATTAGTTGTTTCTTTTGAATTCATGATTTCTTGTTTTTTGAGTTGCACAGTGTTTATCTTTCTGTTTTCTTTCCAGGATGCTTGGGGCTTCCTACATTAATCTTTCACTTTGTGGTACTTCTTATTTTTTCTTTCCTTCTCTTTCTCCTTGTCCTTGCTTTTGTCTCTGTATTTTGATTTTCTGTCTTTCTAGACACTTGCTCTGTCTCTATCTTATTTAGCATTAAAATCAAATTTCGGTACATGTTTTTATTAATTATATTTATTATAAACATTTGTATTTTTTGTTTTTAGTCTAAAAATCAAATAAATAGAACATTATATAATTATCTTTCTTGAAACACCCCAAATTATGAAGAAGTTTTTTCATACATAACTTCTATCAGCTGAATATTTTTCTGTGGTTGTGGTCCTTAATATTAAAAAATGTCTGCTCCACTGGGTGAGATCTTGGATATGATTCTCTTAAGGGCCTGTTTCCTTTATCCAGCCATTTTGAACTCGAGTTAATGGGGAAAGAGGAATGAATTCTGGCTTATACTTAATTATAAGCCATCAGAAGACTTTCTTATTTGTGTTCAGAGATGGGATCCCAGCCCAGATGACAATCAGCCTTGGCCTCAGTGGCCTTTTATGCAAACTGATTGGCAGATGTTTGGAGGCTGCTCCCCATCCTCCCTTTAGAGCCACCCTATGTGTGGAGCAGAGTCTCATCACCCCTACATAGCCCCACCTCCACCTGGGAAAAGACAAAGTGTAAGATGCTGTGATTTCTCTATTCAAATCTGCCTTGTTTTCTATCTATTCTCCCTTGTGAACTCCATCAACCCTGAATCCCTTGTTCTATCTTAAGTGTAAGGTCATAATTTCTCAGTCCTACATGCGCATAGCATGGCACAGACTTCTGCTTTCCACCAACAGTCATCCTCACCTTCATTTCCCAGCCTCTCTCACATTTATATGTGTCCATATAACTGAATTCTAGCCAATGAAATGTGAGTAAATATAGGCCACTTTGGGCTGGCCATAACCTTTCAGATTTGCTCCTCCATTCTTTTCTTATTCTGTCCAACTGGAATGACAATGCCTCGCATGACCTTGGCAGCATGCTGGAAATGATAGAGTTGCCATAAGCCTGGGTCCCTGAATAATTGCATGGAGCAGACCTCTCCCTCTCAATCGAGAACCACCCTCAATTGTTAGTAAATGAAAAATGAATTCTATTAGGGATGAAACTTTGCATTTTTGTATTTATTTTAGCATTTAGCTTACCCTGACTAATAAACCAAGATAATTGAACAATTGTCTAAGCATTCAGTGAACAATTTTAACCCAGGACTTCAACACATTGCAAGTGGCTTATGGGGGAAAGAACTCTATGGTGAGCATTACAAAGCAAGCTTGTACGCATTTCAAGTGGAAAGCAAATCCTCTCCTGACATATTGAAGTGTATCAGTTAGCTTATGCTGTTCAACACTCCCTTCCCCCAATTTAATGACTTAAAAAATAAATTTTAATTAATAACTAATTAATTAATACTATTATCTCACTAATCTATCAGCTGGGCAATTCTGGTCTTGCCTGGGCTCACTCATGCAACTAGAAGTTTGCAGGCAGCTTGCTTAGAGCTGAATGATCTAGAATGGAGGATGGAGTCATGGCCAGAGCACACTGGTTCTTCTCCACATGCCTCTCCAGCGGCTAGCTGGGAATTGTTTATACAATAATATCAGGGTTCTGAGTGCAGCATGAGAAGGCAAGCATCAATACAGAAGTACATTTCAAACCTCTTCTTGTAGCATATTTGCTATTGTCCCGAATGGCTAAAACAAGAGACATAACAAAGCTTGGGTTCTGGAGGTGGAGAAATAGACTCTTCCTCTGAATGGGATTTATGAGGAAGAGTTACAAAGTATGGTGGACTTTTTTGGGCTAACCTATCATTCCTGAGTTATGCCTCAACGCTAACCAACCTCATAGAAGGTGGAAGAGTACTGATAGGAATCAAGATAGTTTGGTGCCCTTGTTGCCATGTCTTTTGCTGTGGAACCTTAGAAAAATCAGTCACCTCCACTGTCCCCTTCCCAGATGCAAGAACGGGAGCACAGAAAAATTGTTCAGGTTAATAATCTCTAAGGTTTTATGCAATACTCTAATTTTATCTTTCTTTCCCAGCAGAGGATTCGGGTTCAAAGAACACATTATGGGAACTAAAACACAGTTTCTATGTTGTTTTATGGTGATGCAGAGGCACCTTCTGATCAGCCAAACCCTGAGCAAGATTCAGAGCAGACCGGGTAGGTGCCAGTGCCAAGGGCAGTGCCAGGGCATAGCTGTGCCAGCCCAGCTGTGGTCACTTCCATCTTCTTTCAAGTTTAACTTGGGTGAGTGGGAGGTGGGAATCCATTTTTATTTCTG
>NW_006439568.1:26038625-26039128 GCF_000325575.1 Pteropus alecto | reverse complement strand
TCTTAAATTAATGTCCTATGCAAGTTGAATCTCACCTCCACAGTCCTCTTCAGGGCCAGTTTCTCCTTTTATAGCTATTTTCTTTTGCAGGGGGTGGTGGATTGATGCAACCACATTTTCCAAATACAAATAAACTAGAATGGAAGGTGCCCTTGAAAGCGTTAGTGCTGGGAGGAAATCCCGGAACTCTGTGGAGCTGTCAAACTCCTGGGGGTACACTCTCACTTTGCCAGGGAGTCTGTTAGTTAGGCAGGGACAGGTGGCAAGGGGATAATCCTCTGCTTTAAGAAAGCAGCAGTCAAAAACCTTGAAATCTGCTTGAAATAAACCCCTTTTAATGACTGGAAAAAAAAACCAAAAACCTCGAGCTGCAGAAGACATACAGAAGTGTCCTCTGAGGGTGGGTGCAGAATTGTCAATTTTGTCTTCTACCCAAATAAACCTCTAAAATGATTCTGTGGCTTTTACATTCCCCACACCTCCTACCCTACACCTTTCCTCTG
>NW_006439568.1:26010666-26038447 GCF_000325575.1 Pteropus alecto | reverse complement strand
CCTGCAACCTGAGAGGAAGAGCTGATGGACAGAGTGGGTCTAAGGGCCCCAGGGCTTTTTGAGTCCTGCTGCAATGATGCCCTTAATCCACACATAACCCCCCAATCAAACTGCTACCCTGAGAGCCTGCTGGACTGGTGCCAGTAGGAGAGCTCAAGATGCAGAGTCTGAGGCTCCAGAACTGGATGTAATTCTCTGTTTGAAAATAACAATGAATACTGCTGCTATGAACATTGGGGTGCATATATCTTTATAGATAGTTGTTTTCAAATTTTTTTGGTAGATACACAGAAAAGGGATTGCTTGATCATATGGTAATTCTATTCTTAATTTTCTGAGGAACCTCCAACTGTTTTCCATAGTGGCTGTACCAATTTACATTCCACAAGCAGTATATGAGGGTTCCTTTCCCCCCACAACCTTTCTAACACTGTCTTGTTGATGTTGGCCATTCTAATAGGTGTGAGATGGTATCTCATTGTGGTTTTGATTTGCATTTCCCTAATAGCTAGTGAAGAGGAGCATCTTCTCATATATCTGTTGGCCTTTTGTATGTCTTCTTGGGAGAAGTGTCTGTTGAGGTCCTCTGCCCATTTTTTAAATTTGATTTTTTAATTGTTGAGTTGTATGAATTCTTTGTATATTAAGTGCACAATAAAAGTTGTCATCATTAAAACAAAGAAAAGAAAAGAACAATGAAGATGATGGTGGTGGTGGCCATGGTGAACAGAAGAGGAGGATTAGAAGGAAGTGAGGGCAAGGAAAGGAGGAGGGATTAAAACTGATTTCCCTAGCCCAGCCCTGTAAATGGAAATTTTGGGGTAAACATGGAGGCTCCTTTTATTCTCATATTGCCTTTTCTAGCAATTAAAATGGAAACTTGGGCAGAAAACACCAGTTAGTAACTGACTGCCCTTTCCTATGCTATGAACTTGTTTCTGCCCTAGAGGAGATTCTCAATAAGGGCCAGTTTATTTGAGAATAAAAAATTTAACAGGGTTTAATCAGATTTTCAATTAATTTAGTGACTAAAACTCTGGTTTGATAATTTAATGACTGTGCTAGGTCAATATAAAATAGTGACTGTTGAAGGAGGGGTTATAATTGTGAGCAACCATGACCATTATTGATAGCAATTGGAGATAGGTAATGTGTAAAGTAAGAAAAAGAAGAGGTTGGAGAGTGTGGGTAAATATGATTATTGAAAAAAGGAAAGGGAGATGACAGACAACATGATTGAGTTTGCCAAGGATATTTGGGAGTCTCTCAGCAAAGAAGGACAAGAAGTGACAGGATGCTTTCTTGGCATAAAACTGATCCCATGGACATGCAGAGAGAGAAGAGATGACTGAGAGGCTGACTTGGAGAAAGGCACTGTGCGATACAAGAGTTTTAGATTTTGTATAAAAAGGCCATTAAATAAAGCTTCTTAGAGGCATTCTGTCCAGCTACTGCTTAAGATGTTTGCTGATCCCATCTGTCCGGGGCTGGCCATGGTGAAAGATTAGAGTTAGCTAGTATAACCAATAAATGCCCAGCCTTATTAGTCTGTGTCCTGCAAATAAGTGTACTTTCTTTTAATATCTCAATTAATTTTCTTGAGTACCCATTGGCCTAATTACAAGAAATTAGTTTCTCTTAAAAGTTTCTCAGTTAAGTCTAAGATAATTTCCTTGCTGCATAATTAAAAGGGCTCAATCAAGTTACTGCCTTGAGAACAAAGGGATAGACTGCTTTAAAGGCAAGTTCTGGGTTGCATCCAAAAGACAAAAACTCTTTGTTACTTAGAGCAGGGAGTTATTTTTTCAGCTTTCAAGAAAGTGAAGTTAGTCTCTGCAGGTACCTCATTACAATTCAAACAATTTTATCATTTATTAAATGCCTACTGTGCATCAGACACTTCGTTGGGTGCTATATTAGATGAGATATAGGTTTAGTTATAAAACTCAGTCCCAAAGTAACAGTGGCTTAACGAGCATAGAATTCTATTTCTTTTTCTGTAAAAGTTTGGCTGGCTTTTTGTTTTGCTCTGTAAAGTCATTCAAAGTCCCAAGTTTCTTTGATCTTACTGCTGTGCTATCCCCAGGGTATTGTTCTTGCCCATATGTTCCAAGGCGGCTCACCATTACATCACATGCTAGCCACAGAAAAGGAGAAAGCGGCAAAGAGGGCAAGCCTAGGAATCACACACATTTTTTTCACGTTCTAGAACTTAGGCACATGACTATATCTAGTTGCAAGAGAAGTTGAAAATATAGGTTTTACTCTGAATGACCATGTGTCCAGCTCCCAATGCTATTATTGTGGAAGAAAAAGTCTATAATGAGTAAAAAACAATAGTTGTTGCCACAGGCAGTTAACATACATTTTTTTCATTTAATATTTACAACTCTGCAAGATCATTATATTGTCCCTAGGAAATTTAGGCATAAGGAGGCAAACTTTTGTTGGTCAAACTTTACCAGGAAGCTAGAGGACAAGGAAGCCTAAGGAGTGGAGAGAGCAGAGGAGGGAAAGATTGGGAATGGATTCAAGAACAAACAGGTGAATGAATGACAGCCACATCATCTAGAAGTCACCATGGACTTGGCATGTGAAGAATCCCTGTCACCAACAAAATAAGAACACTTATTTGATGGATGTGTACCAAAAGGATATGTGACTAAGTCAAAGGGATTAAGAAAAAGTAGATTGGGATAGTTCAGAATTTGAGATTTATAGTACAAAGTCAAAAAGAAAATAGTTTAACTGTGCTTTCTGAAAACCCTTGTCCTTCTCACCCAGGTTAGAAATAGAGAAGACCTGTTTGTGAATATTTGGTAGGACATCAGATTGGGAGTAAATATGTTAAAAAAAAAAAAAAAACCTACCAAATCAAATTTTCCTGTTATTCTCATACTAACTTGAAATGATGTTTGTGCTAGCACATCACAGAAATAAAACTGTTTCTATATGTCATCCAATATTTGCTAGAACTGCTTTCAATTTACTAAATGTTCTCTGGTTCCTCTTACTTCCTGGCCTCTGGACATGCTGTTCCTTCTCAAACAACACCCCAAACCTCTTTTCCTATCCCAGTCCTCCAAAACCTCTTCCATTTTCCTTTGTTCAGCTAATCTCTTCTCATTTATTATGTCTCAGCTGGATGCTATTTCCTCAAAAGACTCCCCCCAAACCTGGGTTAGATATGCATACTATATATACTATTGCTATATTATGACTATTAGTAATGATAATCACATTACTGGTTAACCCTTATTGAACAATTACCATCTGCCCAGTGGTATGCTAAGTGATTTCTATGTATTATCTCATTTTAGCAACCCAATGATGTATGTACTATATTCTCTATATTTTAGGAAAAACTGAGGATCAGAGAGGTTCAGAATAGTTTTCTATGGCTGCTGTAACCAATTACCATAGTCTTTGTTGCTTAAAACAACAGATTCTCTTACAGTTCTGGAGGTCAGAAGTCCCAAATGAAGATGTGGGCAGGCTGTGCTCTCCTCTGAAACCTCCAGGGTAGAATCCTTTTTTACCTCTTCAAGCTCCTGGAGGTTCCAGTTGTTTCTCGGCTGCATCATTTCAATCTCTGCCCCTGACTTCTCATTTGTGTATCTGTGTCTCCTCCTTTGTCTCTTATAAAAACACTTTTTATTGGATTTAGTGTCCACTTGGATAATCTAGAATGACCCATCTCGAGATCATTAATTATATCTGCAAAGACCCCCTTTATCCAAATAAGGTCACACTTACAGGTTCTGGGGGTTAGAACGTGAACATATATCTTGGAGGACCACCTCTCAATCCATTAGACTAAGTAACTCAGTTGCTCAGAGCTAGGATGTGAACTTGGGCAGTGAGACTTGAGAAGTCAGGCTTACAATCTCTGTGCTATCTTGCTTCCCTGGGTGTTGTCTTAAACATCCACTGACCCTATCTTAGTGCTACACACTTTATAGTTTCTTGTCAACTGGTCTGTATCCACCTCTAGATCCACTGGATTTGCAGCATCTGGAGCGACCATGTTGATATGCACTGTTTTCTCAGCACAGTGCCTGGTTGGTGGTACATTTTCACAGAAAAAAAGCTGTTTCTACGTGTCATCCAATATTTGCTAGAATGTATGCTGAATGAATAAATCAGTGCGAGTTACATTGCAGAACTGTTCAGAGAACATTGTTTGATTTGAGTCACTGTGCAGGCCATAACCTTGACACCTCTCATTGTCTCCTCCTATTTGAGGGTGCTGCCTACCTCCTGGGCTGTGCGGCTGCTGCTGAAGGCCTTGTCCAGTTCCTTGAGTGGCAGGAATCTGAGCTCAGAGCTCAGGTCAGTGTGGCCCTCCCTCACACCCTATCTGCATTGAGTGTCCCTCCACTTCTAGACTCGGATGGAGCTCTGCTCCACAGGAATGGATCCAGTTTTCCGAGCAGCCATGGAGGGGCTAGTTAATACAGCTCAGAAATATGAGGAGGAGGGCATCAGCTCTTTATGGTGGTGAACCTCCATCAGTGGGAAGCAGGGACATTTAGACTTATAGACCAGTTGGAAAAAGACATAATCATAGTGAACTACTTTCCCCTCTCCTGCCAGCCTTATAGCAACTGTAATTCTCTATTGCACCTTCTGGTTTAAATATCAGTCTCGCTAGTGGAATAGCAGCCTCCTGTGTGGGTCTTGCTCATTCTTTAGCATGTGGCAGCAGTCAGTAATGTTTGCTCAATGAAGAGAAGTGGGAAAGAAGATATTTTTAAGGGATATCAGGTAAATAAATTTTTGAAAGGAGGCTTCAGATATTGGGCAGCAGTGTTATGACATGACTCAACTGAAGAGAGCCTTGAATTCTGGGGCTCAGAATTCATCCTGTTGGTCAGGGGTTAACAAATTCTAACCAGCAGGAACCATAGTGAGTGAAGGGCCAGGAAAGGTGAAAAGGTGCTGGCAGGAATGTGGTGGACAGTAGAGAGCAGATAACAGGATCAGGGAAACCTCTACTCAGCATCAGCTGATTATTCCCAGGTGGGAGCATCAGCCCAGAGTTGCCAGACTTTTGGAGTTTTTAAAAGAAGCCAGAAATGTGTGTGTGTGTGTATGTGTGTGTGTGTGTGTGTGTGTGTGTGTACAAGCTAGGGAGTACCAGATTGAAAGTGGCATTGTAGGAAGATGGCCACATAGGTTATACATGGTACATCTTGACAGCGTAATTGTCTAGAGTCAGGAAGACCAGTTGAAAGGCTGGAACACCAATTCATGGTTCATTCGGTAAATACAGAGCACCAGGTATGTGCCACACTATGGGATAAGGGTGGTTCCAGAAGAGAGAACTAAAGTGGGACCTGCAGAAGTAAAACCAACATGTCTTTCTTCTCTATACCTCTACAGCCTTGGTCCCTACAATTCAGAGACTCCCTGACAGCCTCTGCCATCTTGCCCTGAATAGATAGCCTGTCTGGTCACCTGACTGTTATTTTGGGCCTGACCTCGTCCCAAGCTTGATTCCCTGGGTTTCTGTCTTGCTCCTGAGTCTCACTTTCTACTTTATGGCTTTTCTATCTCAGAAACTTTGCCTTAGTGACTCAACCAGTACCTCATCCCATCTGAGACTAATCACATGGCTTAGATATTTTTTCCAGCTTTATTGAGATATTATTGACATATAACATTATGTAGGTTTAAGTTATACACATTCTGGCTTAATACACTTATATATGGCAAAATGATTACCACCACAGCATTAGCTAACACTTCCATCACCTCATATAATTACAACTTTTTTTTGTGGTGGGGACATTTAAGATTTACTTTCTTAGCAACTTTTAAGTATACAATAGAATATTATTAATTATAATCACCATTATACGTAGTGTGTATGCCATATGTTAGATTCCCCAGAACTTATTCATCTTACGACTGTAAGTTTTTGACCAACATTTCCCCATTCCCCAACCCCCAGCCCCTAGTAACCACCATTCTACTCTCTGTTTCTGAGTTTGACTTTTTTAGATACCACGTGTAAGTGAAATGATACTACTTGTCTTTCTCTGTCTGACTTATTTCACTTAACATAATGCATTCAAGGTTTATCTATGTTGTCACAAATGGCAGGATTTCCTTATTTCTCATGGCTGAATAATATTCTGCTGTGTATGTGTACCTTGGTTGTACCCTCACTGCCAGGAGAAATGCTGCACTTGGAGACATTTTAGGAAATGAGGAAGGTGAGAAAGGCCTCTTGAGAGGGAAGAAATAGTTCTGATATGGAGTTTAAACTTCCGGTGTTCTTAATGAACTACTTTAAATATTTTTGTTGTTTTTTCTGCCATAAACAAAACTTGAGAAAAAGAAAGTTATAACAAAATAAAAAAAAAAAAAGATCTTAAAATCTGAATCTTGGTATGTACATTTCAACATCCGCCCCACCCCGGCACCCAAACAAACATATACTATACAATAGGCTGTTGTCAGGAACTGGATGGATAAGACCTTATAAATGACTATACAATCAAATATAGTACTTTGTGTCTGAAAGTTTTGAATAAGACAGAAGAAAAGGTCCAAGATGACTTTGAAGGCCAAGTCTGAATGTCTGGACTAGGGAGAGTGTGAAACCTTAATAATATAAAAACAAAAGTAGGGTGTGGTGGATAAAGCTGGTTGGCCAGTTTTAATGCTGCTAACTTACCCACCCTGGAGGTTATCACTGCCAATCTGTGATCCCTCCTGCCACCTTGCCCTTGGCTGCCTAATCTCTTGGGAGATCTGTCTTGCCACATTTTTAGCAGAATCACAGAGAAGAGACAGTGTAATATAACTGTGCCTCTTTGGCCTAACCACCTCCTTTAATAGGCAAAAGTAAAGTCAAATTAATTTGGCTTATTACAAGTAGCAACTTCTGACACTATGGCTGCAAAGAATCTTAGGAACTTTTCCAATTAATTTTGAATGCTGCTGGTACAATTGAGAATTGATTATATATGTGTGAGGTTATTTGAGAAAACAAACTGTACATTTGTGATGTTAGTGTTAATTTAGTCTTAAACTTTATTGTAAAATTAAATAAGCTCAGAATCTTAGGGCTTGAAGAAACCTTGTGGTAATTTAGTTTGACTCTAGTCCAACACAAAAATCTCTAGTAATAATACTTCAGTGTTTTATTACCAAAAGAAGCTCCTTGGGGCAAGGACTCTATCTTATTTATTTTTGAATTCCCAGTGCCTTGTGTAGTAAGTGCTCATGAAATGTTTTAGTGGCTGTTCAATATAGTGGCAAGTTGGTAAGAAGAAAATCAACATATTTTGGAATAAGTAGTCTAAGTCAGTGTTCAAACCTAGATTTCTGTTCATTGTAGACATAAGGTTAGCAGGGCTAAACCACAGATTCTAGCTTAGATGCTAGAAATATCTAAATCAATGACTGTAATGGAGATGTGAAGACCAGGCAAAGGTCAACATTCTGATTTTCCGTGCTGACATCTCAGGGTTGGGAATTAAAATTTGTTCCGTAAGAATTCAACTGTTATTAGATTTACTTCTTATCTGTATTAAAAAATAGGTCAAAAACCCTTCAAGACTTTGAACAGATGTTCCTTTTTTTTTTTAATAGCCAAGTAGACTACAGAATCTTGACTTTAAAATATGCTTTGAGTATTAATACTTTTGATATTAAAAATATAGATTTCACATCTGGGGATAAAGAAAAAAAAACAGATAATGAATCTCCCCCAGAGATCAGCAATGTTCCATCTGAAAAGAAAAATTAAGAATGCTAGTTCGGTAATCATAATTAGAGCAGCATAAGAGCCTGGAGACTTTCTGATAGGAATATTCACAGCAGGGAGTGAGCTGAAATAATAAAATAAACTTTCCAAAATGACAAGGGCCCAAATTGTTGCGTCCCTATAGTAATGGAAAATGCAGTATTTACACCCTTGTTTACCCTTCTATGCAACCAAAAAAATGCATGGCCTTTGCCGTGGTAATGCCTACATCACATATGCATGTATTGCTTCAGATATGTGGCCTGCTGTTCTAAAAACAACAAACACATACCAAGACATGAGCGTCATGTGAAACCTCTACTCATTTTACAATGTTTTGGTGAAAAAATACATCCCACTAGATCTTGACATCTTTTTCTCAAGCGCTGTTTTCCCGTTTCAGTGACAGAAAACCAGGTGTCTGTCTGCTTCTTTCTCTGTCTTCAAAGTCACAGTGAGAGCTATGTAAACATGACATTTCCAGTAGATGTGTGAAGAAGTTCAGGGCAAGAATGTCAGCGATAGGACAGGATGAAGGGCATTATGGCTTTGACAGGAAAAAGGAAGGTGGCCCTGTGGCCACAATGCCTGAATTTAATGGTAGGAGTGGAGAAGACAGTCATCTATGTCCCCAGAGTGATTTGAGAAGCCTTGAAAGGCCCATTTTCTCCATGAGATTTCTCCCCTGGATTTGCATGGAAGGCTGAAATTCACACAGTCACATTTTTCAATCACAGCATTAATGTTACCTCTTACATTGTGACTATTTAGGAACAGAAAGCCTTAATCCCAAAGTAGCCAGTATCGCCTTAGCTCATATAAATTGATACATTGTTTTGCATTTAGGACTGATATTGAGACAGAGTAGAAGAGAAGGAAGATGCTCGGGGTGGGGTGCTGCCAGCGTGGCTTCAGAGTTTGGCAGACCTGGACACTGGGTGGCTGAGGGATGGGGCTCTAGGTACTGAAAGGGGAAACTGGTCAGAGGAATGAACACATAATTTATGAAATATTGATAATAAACTTTACAATTTTGTCTCCCCAGATTTTGGCTCCCCAGATTTTCAGCTTTCTAATTTACCCTATTGTTGGCCTGATATAAAAGTTTGGGGTTTGGCTGAGAAGCAAAAGTTCCATGCTGTGTTATATGGCTTCTATTCCCATCTTTTCCTGAGCATTTCATGATAACATCTTTTCTAACCTCGCATCTTTGGCATGACCTGAATATCCATAAAAGAGGGCAAACTCTCATTGCTTCCCAGCATTTCTTGTTCTTTTGCACTCCTCAACTTTTCTTTTATTTCCAGTTATATGGCCATTATTTTTTGTTAGTTTCTGACCCCGATAATCTTTTTTAATTAAAATTTTTTTTTGCTATTACAGTTGGCATACAACATTATATTAGTTTCAAGTGTACAACACAGTGATTAGACATTTATATAATTTATGAAGTGATCACCACGATAAGTCTACTATCCATCTGACACCATACGTAGTTATTACAATATTTTATATGCTGTGCTTTACAGCCCCTTGACTATTATTATAACTGGCAATTTGTACTTCTTAATCTCTTCCCCTTTTTCACTCATCCTCCTAACTCTCCTCCCATCTGGCAACCATCAAAATGTTCTCTGTGTCTATGAGTTTGGTTTTATTTTGTTTGTTTCTTTTGTTTTTAGATTCCACATATTAGTAAAATCATATGGTTTTTGTTTCACATATTTCACTTAGCATAATGCCCTCTAGGTCCATCCATATTTGAAAATGTCAAGATTTTATTTTTTTTGATGGGTGAATAATATTCCATTGTATGTATACCACTTCTTTTTTTATCCATTCATCTATTGATAGATATGTTTCCATGTCTTGCTATTGTAAATAATGCTGCAAAGAGCATAAGGGTACGTATGTCTTTTTGAATTAGTGTTTTGGATTTCTTTAGATAAATACCAAGAAGTGGAATTACAGTATCATAAGGTAGCTCTATTTTTAATTTTTTCTTGAGGAGCCTCCATATTATTTTACATAGTGGCTACACCAATTTGCAGCCCCACCAACAGTGCCCTTTTCTCCACATCTTTACCAACACTTGTTCGTTAATTTATTGATTATAGCCATTCTGACAAGTGTGAGGTGATAATTCATTGTGGTTTTAATCAGCATTTCTCTGATAATTAGTGATGTTGAGCATCTTTTTATAAGTCTATTGGCCATCTGTGTGTCGTCTTTGGAGAGATGTCTCTTCAGGTCCGCTGCCCCTTTTTAAATTGGATTGTTTTTTTGTTTGTTTGTTTGTTTTTTGGTGTTAAGTTGTATGAGTTCCTTATAAATTTTGGATATTAACTCAGTATCTAATGTATATTTGGTGAACAGATTGTCTTTTCAATTTGTTAATGGTTTCCTTCACTGTATGAAACTCTTTAGTTTGATGTAGTCCCATTTTTTTGTTGGTTTCTCTTGCCGAAGGATACATATACAAAAGAATATTACTAAGAGCAATGTCAAAGGATTTATTGCCTATGTTTTTTTCTAGGGATTTTATGGTTTCAAGTCTCGTATTTAAGTTTTTAATACATTTCGAGCATATTCTTGTATGTGGTGTAAGAAAATAATCCAGTTACAATCTTTTGCATACGACCATCAAGTTTTCCCAACATCAACGACCCCAATAATGTTGAGGAAAGGTAAGAGTGCCCTTACCTGAGATTAGAGCAGGTATGTCTATTCCCAGCGTTGCGTCCCATTGAGCAGTAGGTGCTTCTGGCTGGCTAGTTGCATTAGTCAGTCTAGCCTCTGCTGCAGTGGTGAGCACATTTCAAAATCTCAGCGGCTTAACATATGAGTTTATTTCTTGTTCAAGGAAAGCATGATGGTTCCCTAGGGCATTTTCCTTCCTGGCCTTGATTCAGAGATGAAGGTTGCTCGATATCTTGGTAATGCTTTTGGAAGCAGAAGACAGAGTTGGAGGGTCACACAATGGCTCTTCAATATTTCAGTCCAGATGTAATGTGTCTCAATTTCATTCACGGCCCATTGGTCAGATCTAGCCACATGTCCCGCCCTAACCACTGGAGGAGGTGCTGGGAAGTGTGGCTGAGCTCATGAACATTCAGTGAACAGTAAATATTCTGCTACACTTGTGATGTCTGGTAACCACCCTTCTTAGACTTGTGATTCCAAGAGTGAGGATAGTTGGGGCGAAGTTAAGGCAAAGCGATCAGTTGAGAGATCAAAATGAAATCTTCTGAAGACATTGCATAAAAGTAGGAAAAAGACTTATGTGTCACTTTTGTTTGGAAGGACGCTTCTGACAATAATTGTCCGCAGACAGGTCAGATCTACTGGAGACCCACCAGAAGGCTGAAGAGTCTTATTCTATCACCACAAACTGAGGATAGTGCCTGGTACGAGATGGTTCATGGCCTGAACTTCTTGACTATTCTAAGTCTTAGTTCCCTCAGTCCTGATAATCTGTCTGTTGCTTTTGTATCTCAGTGGTCCTACCTGAGTTCCTGGAACTACAAACCCCTCTTTGTAAATAATATGTTATTTTACCAAAAATATGAGAAGCTGTCATATCAGAAGAACTACCTACCTTAGAGACCTGATTGTTGTGGTAAATAACTGAACCATACCCAAATTATAATAACCAACCTTCAAATTCTAACAGGTGCTGACCAGGGATATTATGATCATTAATCAAAAGAGTGTAATTATAACATTAACATGATAAGTGTATCAGTTCTGAGGAACAGCATGAAACATAAGCCAAGGAAGTAGGAAACACCAAACAAGACCTTGGTGGCTAAGTCTGCCCTCTGTGGTGATGGAGATGAGCCAAACTGGACTATTGGTCTTGCTGAGGGAAGAAGTGACGTGATTCACCAAGCCTCACTTTCTGGGGGAAGCTGCATCCTTTTGCTGGAGAACTAGCTTCTAGTCTGACACTGTTTTCAGTCTGCACTACACAATTTAGTTTAGCTAAATTAGCTAAATTAAACATTTAGCTAAATTATATGGTGCCCTGTATGGATCTCAATGTTTGTGTGTATGCCATCATTGCTTTCCAAATAAAATTGTAAGTTAAAAGAAAGTAAGTCCTTTGTCTATGTCTCTTAGGTTATGACATTTTGTATGGAGGAAGATATTGGTTGGATCTCGTCTGAGATCTTAGAAATTTAAACCTGGAAATGACCTTACATCTAATCCAAAATCTTATTAGGAGGGATTTAAGTTATAATCACAGTTGGAGGTAGAAAAGAAAAGCAGAAAAGGTGACCATGATTTCACGTCAATAAAAGAAGTACCATATTGTAACCAATATCCTTTGTTATCATAATTCTCTTCTTTTCTGATTAATTACTCATTAATACCAAAGACTCTCTTGTTTGATCCTCATGACAGCTCTGATAAACTGTGCAGGCAGACCAGGTAGGAGCAGAACCATTTTGCAACAGTGCAGGCTTTCCTTCCTTTCCTTCCTTTCCCTTCCTTTCTTACATTTTTTTACTGAGATGGGTATATGCTGGAAAAAAGGAAATAATCAGTCTTTTCAGAGATTTATGGACAGTGGCTCTGAATTGACACTAATTCCAGGATACCCAAAATGTCACTGTGATCCATCAGAGTAGGCACACAAAGCAGGTGATCTCAGGTCCGTCTCATAGTGGTTATCTCCCCAGTTACAGGGTGCATAACTGGAATAGAAAAACTCAGCAATTGGCAGAATTCCCGCACCGGGGAAATCTTCCTCCAAGCACACTCCTCTCCCTTATCTGCCCCTCCCAATTCTTCTTCTCCTTTTCTAGGGAGAATCAGGTACCCCTTCTTTTGTGCTTTTAGCATTGTTTAGTTCTCCTATCAAAATATACATCATACTCTATTATAATTTTTGTGACTATTTTTTCCCACTTGAGGGAACCAGCAAATAAGTAACTGAGGCTCAGGGACATTATGATATTTATCTAAGAAAACTTAGCTGAAAATGGCAGAGTCGGGGTTTGAACCCAGATCTCAATTCCAAATTCAGAGTTCCTTGTAACAACATTGGAGGCTATTCCCCCTAACTGTTGACCTCTCTTTGACCCTCTTGTTCACATAGTTTGATTTGATTTCTTGGTCAGTACTTTGCTGGCAGAGGAGTGGTTATTATCAGGACTGGCTACATAATTTGCAGGATACAATGAAAAATGAAAATGCAGAAAGCCTTGCTCTAAAATTATTAGGAATTTCAAGGCAGAAAGAGTAGAACATTAAATCAAGGATGAGCCCTTCTAAGAGTGGGGCCCTGTGCAGTTGCACAGATTGCACATCCATGAAGCTGGCTCTGGTAACCACAAGGATCACGCTCTTTTCTTCAGAAGGTAAATGTCATTGCTGACTCCATGAGCCATGGCCCCTGTGGTTTAAGTGTGACTAATCCTGAGTGAGGTTTGATCAATTACCTTTAGTAGGAAGAGCATGGTGACGGATACTTCACAGAACTGAATTCCAGAGAGTAGACCCTGCTGAGCCTGGGTGAGCCCCCGCAAAGGACTTTTCCTTCCCTCCCCTGCCCTGGAGCTCTCCTCACAGGAACAATAGGGCAGTGGGAGTGTGATGGAGTTGGGCAAACCATGTGACCTTCCATCCTCCAGTCCTGGGCCTGGACTACCCATTATTTTCACTCCGAACCCCAAATAATTCACTTGCACAAAAACATCAGTGAGCTCTGTCAACTTTTTATAGATTTCACAGAGGAAGAACAGGGGCAAATACATTTCTCATCTCAAAACAACTTAAAATCTCTTATTAGGCATTTATTTCCTCCCTGGTCTGCTATGTAGCCTCGTTCTCCTCTCTCTCTGCTCCTTCTCTTCATAACCCCCAACCACGTTGGCCTCCTCCATATCCCACCTCCTTTTTATTTTGGCAACTCCAGACTCCTGGCTTCTTTTTCATGTCATGCCATAGTGTCTAATTTCAAATGGAACAGAGAAACGGAGGGCCCTTCAGTCAATGAAACCTCTCTATTTATGAGGCAATTTAGTGACCATCTTTGTTAATTGAGTGTGCCCCTTAGAGTTTCCTTCACCTCAAACAATCAGTCAATGTTATTTAATGCATTTATAGTGAATGAGTACAATTTACCCTATCCTTATTACTTTATTATGATATTTCTTCTGTCTTGGCATTCAAATAAAGACATCCCCTTTACTGTCCAGCCACGGAGGGTGGGGAGAGTGTGGTGGGTGTGGCAGTGTGGGCTGAGCATGTCCTTCTTAATTGAGATGGAGTCTTTTCCCTGAGTTCTGGTGGGAAGGGACTGTCTTTCTAGAGTTATAGGGGAGATGGTGGTGCTGAGTCTCAGCTCTGGGTTGCTGATACTGTCTGTTCAATGACTCCTTCACTGACTGTCATGAGCCTACTTTTATTTTGTAGACTTTCAGTTTTGGTCCAGGCAAGTATCACCAACAGAAAGAAATGGTAAACAATTTTAGTATAGAATTCTGTATATTTTGGTATTGTCGTGAGAGAATGCTTATATTTAGCAGGCTTTTGTCTTAAATAAGAAAAATCCTTTTTTCACTAGAAGAAGATGCAAACTTGAAAAGAATACAGGCAAGAAATACTATCCATTTGGAGAAAGAGACAGATGCCGTCTGCTCTTTCCTTGAGGGAAACATAACACCAGGATTAGTATTACTAGGTGTGGTCTAATGAAGTCAGTTGGCTCAAAGCTGGATGGAATACTGTTCCTTGGGAGAGCAATGTTCATGTGTTAATCTATTATGGTAGTTAGTTTCTTTTTAGTGGAAGAAAAACCCAAATAAAAATACAAAACCTTCACATCTTTCTTGACCGAGCTCAGGGGGATGTCGTGCAACTTAGGCTAGGTTTTCTTCTCATTTCTGGGAGGGTACCAGCATCACCCTTCCCTGGAAGGATAGGTATCTGATACTCTTCCAGGCCCTGTCCCTCCTTATTTCAATGCCAGCCCCAACCCCTCCTCTCTCCTCTCATTTCAACCAAGCCAGTAGGTACCTTGGGATCATGCACAGCTCCATAGAGAGGGCTTTTTCTGCTATTAGGATCCTTAACCTCCTGGGGATGGGAACTGATCTTGTTTGCATTAATGTCCCAGGATTTAGCTTAGTGCCTGACATGTAGTAGCTGCTCAATAAATACTTGTGGAATAAATGAAAAAAGAAAAGAAAAATTGAATAGCCATTTTCAAAGCAATCTCCATGTAAAACACTGGGTCTTTCATTCTGGAGCAATTTAGAAGACTGAGGACATTAAGACTGAGTGGTGACTCAGGGAACTTCATTCATAAGCTGGAGGGAGCTGTGGTGTTAGATGTGACTGGGCAGAAATTCATGCTTATCTGTATAGTGTCTATTGATGCTACTTGCTCATAGCAAGTCTGTGTCTTTATCTGGAAGAGAGGCAGGAGTTGGAATGAACAGGTGGCCATCAGCCCATAGGTAAACCTTTTAGAACTAGAATGTAAGGATTTCCTACATCATGAAATAGGATTCTAAGAGTTGAAAGGGACCTTAGCAGCAATCGAATTCAATTTTCTCTTTCTCCCTTGCCATCTTTTTCTCTCTGCCCTCCTTTTTCAGAGATAGAAAGCAAAGTCCAGTGCAGTTAAGAGACTTGTTCAAACTACAGAGTTAGTTGGCAGCAGATTCAAGTACATATACCTCATCTATTTCCAACTCAAGAGCTCATCCACTTCTCCTCTGTAACCTTACTCTCGGCAGTGTTTCTTAAACTTTTGGGGTGACTCTTTGATAATCTGATGGGAACTCTACCATTGTCTCACAAAATGAATATTTTCTGAATCATACAAAATTTTACATATTCTTGGATCACTGTAACTCACTATTTTTCCTCCCGCTTCTGTTTATTTTCACCATTGGCATTGAGCAAATGTTAGAACTGTCTCTAGAGTTAAACTAAAACTTAATACTCATTCAGCATTTTAGGTTCAACACCCTTTAAGGGTTATAGACCAAAAGGCAATTTTGCCATTTTATGGGGATCGGTAAAGAAGCTATAACTGCAAAATGGAATGAAAGAAGAAAAAACATTGCAAAAGGACTAGTGCTGTTGAATCCTAGGAGAAAAATCTTTCTGAGTGGAAGAACTGTCAGAATGTGGAGTTGTTTCCTGAGGCAGGGGACCATAGCCTCATTGCAAACACACCTGGGGAAGCCTACAGATCTTTGGGAACAATGTCTGTCTGGCAGGGGGCAAGTACAGGATGACTTATTAAGTCTTTTCCATTTCTAATTTCTATGATTCTGTAAAATGAAAATATTAGTCAAAGACCTCCTAAAAAGCAGACCATTTCAGAGTTGGCCTGATCACAAAGATCAGAATTAAAGTTAATGTCCATATCTGGGATTTTACATTTTCAAACTCTAATGTTCACAGGATGACAGTAAAAGGGAAGTTCTGCAATCTATTGATTTTCACAATGTTGTCTTTCATCACTGAGCACTTCAGAGGGCTTAAGAAAACAACAAAATTAGGTAGGTCAAATATATGCTTTCTCACCAAGGACCACTTGACATTCTGTTCTCCCATGTGGAGCTAGAACCATAATGTCCAGGAAACTTGGTTGCTGGTTCTATCTTGTCACATTCTGCCTAACATCACCAGGATGAGTTGGGCCTGTCCAAACTGGCTTCTCTGTCTTTCATACATGTCCCTATCACTCTTTAAGGATTTCCTTGCTTTCCAGTATGACAAGATGTTCTAGGCTCATTTTCCATTTTCCTTCTTCCAGTCTTGGAATCATCTATTTTTATAAGGAACTCTGATCTTGTAGTGGAGAATAGTACTTAGAAGGCAAGATCTGGCACTGGATGTCCTCATGCCCCAAAGCCCTCTCGGTGGATGGAGCAAAGAAATATATGTATGTATATATCTACACATTAACATACACACATACATACCTTACATACGTACATACAGGCTGCCCCATGTAGCTTTGTCCTGCTTGATTCCTGACTCCTCAGGCTAGGTTACCACCTGAAAGGATGTTCTTCTCATCTTGTTCGACCTGCCTTATTTTTCATGTCACTAATTATCTTTTTATTCCTAGTCTAGATTTCATCACATCTTTTGAGTCTCAAAATTTCAATGACTATATTTTTCATTTCTAAGATTTCAAATAAGTTTTTGAAATCTTGTATATTGGTTCTTTTTCCATTTTTATTTGTTCTGTTTTACAAATTTTTGTTCAGTTTTTATCGCATTTTTCTTTCATCTGTCTGACCATCTTAAGCACACTTATTTTATTTATTTCAAACTGTGTGTGAAATTCTTCCACACAGTTTATTTCATCGGGAGTAAATTTATGTTTAGGTTTGTCACATAACTTTCTTGGTATTAGACTTCTTGTATTTTAGGATTTTAGTTTGAAGATTTATTATAAATGGGAACTTTATTTCATATTTTTCTTCCTCAATGTCCAATTTTTGTTGTTGTTGTTGTTCATTTTTGCCTTTATGTCTGGGCTACCAGATCTTAAAATTAAGTTTTGATGATAAACTTAGTTCTTTGTCATGAAACTTTGTCTCTTTGCTCCCATCACCCTTGGCTCACAGCTTCTCACGAAGATTTATCCTCCATATTCGCTCATAATAAAAAAAAAAAACCCAGCCTCAGGGCTTCATGCAGAGAACTTGGCTTCATACCTAGTAGAAAATGGAGAACCTCTAGTTCTTATTACCCTGCCTTATTTCTGGCAGCTTCTGGTCGCCACTACTTCTGACTCTAGAACCCAACAGACCCACAGCTTCAACCCTGACTTTAGATTTTAATAGATATTTTGAGCCTAAATATTGCCATATAGTGTCATCTCTTTCATTTATTATTTAGAAGAGAGAGGAAGCCAAATCATGTAGTTATGGAGCTATCTTGACAAAAACATTATTGTTTAATGTATAATTTTGTGCCATAGACCCCACTGTGTAATGGGACTTCTCTATAACTTTCAGCCACGTGGAACCTCTTAGGTATGCCTTTGACTCCTGGAAGGCAGGAATGTGCAGTCATTCACTTACTGTTTTTAGTATTAGAGAGTCTTACTATTGGAGGATCAAAGTTTTACTGGTGGAAGATCAACCACATTTGGAGTTCAGAAGATGGTAAACATCAGTTCTCATCCAAATTATTCCAGTTCATATTGAGAGCCCCCTGGTCATCCCCTCCCTTCTTCTTTTCCCTCATGATCCTCTCTACATTTCCCAAGGTTTCCTCTTCTTCCTCCTCCCAGCTTATGTTTGTTCCTTTCAATGGTGCTGGGTGCTGAGGAAGGTGGTGGTGCCGTGTGTGCTTTAGGTCCTGCATAGAGAAAGGAAGTCATGAAGAGAAGTGGCTGTTCCCAAATATCCTGAGAGCATAACTCTGGAATGTTATTTTGTTAACATTGGCCTCTTTCCCCTGGATTCCAAATACTCTCTTCTATTACACTTGTGGCCAGGTTCTCTGAAAGGAGATGGTTTTTCTCCCAGCCTTAGAAAGGGGGGCGTGAAGGTGAAGAAAATCCCATCTTGTCATAATTTTGCAAAATTAAGTTGAACTCCCATGAAATGTCATATAATAAATAACTTTTTGAGAACTTTTATTGCCCATTCTAAGTTATTAGATCCACAAACTAAATCTAAGGTGTATCCTGAGACTTCTAACCGACATTACAAAATAGGATGAAAACACACAACTTCTTCACCACTTTTGAAGAATCAACTTTCAGAGGCATATAGGTAGAATTCAATTAAAAGCAGATCTTGGAACATTTAAAGGGATTATGATAGTGGTAAAATCACCCAATCATTTCGAGACTGAAGACTTTCAGTTAAATGAGAGTCAATTTTACTTCTCCAATTATTTCAGAGCCTAATAATGTGGTAAATACATGAGATCGTTTTACTTTATTTGAAAAATAATTCATCTCAGTTTTTGCAGTTCTCTCAAATAAAATCTGCTTGGTTCCACCAAAGGCTGGAAACTCTTCTTTTGTTTCTTGCCCAGTTTGGGTTTTCTGCTTCTCAGAAGAGTCAGTTTCCCTAAGTTGTACATGATCTTTGGAGTTAGGCAGTCTCATGTGAGAATCCTCTTCCAATAGTCAGATATTATTCACTTTGGTTTTGATGAAGAAGAGCCTCTGTTTAGACAAATGAGGAAATGGTGATAGAAGCAAAGGACCATCTGTCTACCCTCATTTCCAAGTCTCCAGAGGAAAGAAGTTTTGTGAGAGTCTATTGCCCCAAAGCATTTGGGAGGTTATCAGGGATGAAATTCTGGGGGAGATGCAGCAGATAAATGGCCTTACTGACCCATGACACTGGTAATTGATCATCTGCTAGAATGAACCGGGAAGAGAGGGCACCTGAGAGCAGGAGAGACCTTTCTCTGACCAGGAATTCGTAAATCCAAAAGCTTCAGTGACCTCTAGGACCCTGTCCTAGTTTGGGTGACTCCTAAAAACAGACCTTATTGTAATGACACATGGATGTTTTATAGTCCCATTTATCTAGGTATGACAATATTAATTGAACTGTCAAAGTGCTGGGGACTGAGCTGTTTGGTCTAAATACTTGGAATTACAGAGAAAGACATTCCCAGGGGGTCAAGACAGTTGGACTCAATGTGGAATGCCAAACTCATAGGGGTGGTGCTGCCTGCCTGCCTTTATCTGGTCAGAGATTCCAGGGAGCTGCTGGGCTCATCTATGCTTGAATGATTATATTAAGAAGCCTGGATCTTGCAGAGGTGTCTCAGGCAAACATGTTGTGTGCACAGCTGGTTCTATTACCTCAAAATACCAGCTAGCCTTGAATTAAGGCTTTGATGAAAGATGTCAATGTTGATCTTGGGAAACTCTCTACACATTAATTCAAGAGGTATGTTAGCCAAAGAGTTTGGGGCATAGGTTTGGAGATGTACTAAGAAGGAAAAGGGAAACAGGGCATTATTTTCCATGTTATCTGCCTCTGGATGGGGAAAGGTGTCAGACCTTGCCACTTTCTGAAATTTAGGGTGGGAATTAAAACACAAGTTACCATTGATTTTGAAATGTTTGGTATATTCAGTCATAAATCCAGCATTCAGCCTTTTCTCCATGGGCACACGGCAGTGAGAACTCTATAAGAAACAAGAGCAGTATTAACTCTTGGTTTTGTAAATAGCAACCTGGAATAATAACTGCTCAGGGTCCACTGAAGAATAAATTCATTGAGTCAGTTCAGAGTTTGCAACTGTCATGAAACCACTTAAAAATTTATGTTTGAAAACTTCACCCAAGTTTGTTATTTAAAAATGTGTTGAGTGTGGAATACATGTGTTTTAAGGAAACAGTCCTGGAAACTTGTCCAAGGCAGGTGAGTTCTAGCATCTGCCTGGTTGGTCTAAGAGAGATATCATTGTATAGAAATTTTAAGTAATGTCTAGCTGCCTGCTTCCATCCAGAAGGTTGTAGAGAAAGTGAATATATCACTTCCCTATTTTCCAGTCATTGCTTTTACCAATCTACTCCCCAGCTGGGACTTATTAATTCCACAGTACCAACTCTAGACCTGCCTGCTTATCTGCTCACTGTTGTCTCCCTTCTAATTAAGGTGATGTAAGTAAAATTATGTTGTAAGTTTTAAACCTCTTTTCAATTAAGTTATTGTTTTTCTTGCCTTTATATCTTTGCTTACTTCACTCACTCCATTTGGAGTCCTCTCCACTTCTCAGTGTTCATCCATTATCTCTCCCCAGTTTTCTGAGGTTGCTCTGCCTGGAGCTAACTAAATGTTCAGTAAATTACTAAATAATAAAAAAATAAAATAAAATAAAAGGGCCATCTGAAGACCAGCTTTTTCATAAAGCATCTTCAAGTCACCTCCCAGTAATGCCCACATTAGGCGGCTTCCTAAGGTGAGTACAGGCACAGTCACGATCGGTGGGGCTACCGTTATCTGGGTGCTGCTGTTACTTTCAAGTCCCCAAACTGCTCTATGTTCCCTGGAGCCCTCCTTGTGATAGTCACACTACATTTGGAGCAGAAGTAGAAAGCATGGCTATGTCCTCCTCTCTTTTACTCTGTGCTTTAAGGGTACTAAAACAGTTCTGCTTTGTCTCTTAATTTCTCACTAAGAGTTCAGAGTAAACACAGCTGTACATTCTTGACAAACATCTCCCAACCTCCTTGTAATTCAGATAAATCCAAGTTAGAGACATTGTGCTATACTCTATTCACCCCAAACCATTGACTGGACCTTCTAGGTGTCAACTGTTGGACCAGATATTTAGGCTACAATGGTGATAATGTAGATAGAGTTTTTGCTCTCAGAAATTTAGCGACACAGTATTGAACCACTTTATGTGTCAGCTTCTTTCGCTTTCAGTGTTTTTCCTGTAAGCTTTCTCAGACTCTTAGCATGTGGACTCTTGGCAGCTTTGCTCCACTCTTCTGCCAGATTAAGTCAGACAGGTGTGATGGGGCTACATTTGACAGCTGTCTTGACTGGAGGGGGTGTTGGGCAGTGAGGCAGGTAGTCTCCAGGCCTTTTGTTCACTCCCTTCAAAGACTACATGCTTCAGGCTTACCTTTCCACACTAGTCCTTGCCTTGCTCAATGTCAAGACTTTCACCTTCATTTCAGGAGGTTTAGTAAAACTGATGAGCTATTGAATAGACCTTGTTCACATAAGACAGTTTGTGGGACAGGAAGATTCTTGGGTGGTGTGCAGCTATTGCAGGAGGTGCTCAGAGGTGGAAATGAGGACAGCTAAGATGATGGGAAGCACAGGCGAGGAAGGAAATCACAGGAATGGTGACTGATAGTCTGAAGCTCTGGGCTTAGCAACCACATGGATCTTTGGTGCTGGTGAATGGCCTTTAGTTGAGCAAGAGCCTGGACAGTCTCTTAGAGCTGAATTAGCTCCTTTGCATGTCCCTCCAGGTCTGATCTCCTCAACATAGATTCACAGAGCACTGTCCAGGTTAAACTTCCTCTTCCTAGGCTGGGCAGCTCTCCTCTGGTCACTATGTACACTTTCTGACTCTTCATCTATTTTCTTTTTTCAATTCATTAATTTGAGGAATTTAGTGACGCGGTATTGAACAGACTTTATGTTCTCAATGAAGGTGCTATTGGTATTGTGATAATCAAATCACAAAACCAAAATCTCCAGCTCAACCTCACTTGTCACCTCCATCATGTTTGAGATGGAGGTGTGACTTCCCCCACAGATCAAAACTAAAGGCTTATGGATATATACTCAAAGCTTTGCTTCTTTCAGAGTTTAGCTTTTGATTCCTTCCCCTAAATCTTTTTTTTTTTTTTTTTTAAATCTCAAAAAGGCTGGGTCCTACAACACAAAACTGTTTGGTTTTCCACATTCTTGTTGCTGTTATGATTTTTTAACATCTATGGAGAAGGTCAGAAATTGCATATTAAAACAGTTCCTCTCTTTGCATAATTCTACCTGGGGCAATAAATAGGTGAAGGTGGAATAGGTCTTGAAGCTCCAAGGAAAATTTTTGTTTAAAATATTCAGATTTCATCCCAGTGCTCATATTTGAGGCTCAGCAGAAAAATGTGGCTTAGGCTCTATCAGGACCCCTTACTATATGACACGGAACAGTCTAATTTGTACCCCTCCCACCTTTTTAATCAAGCTAGAGAGAAACACAGCATGGTTCTTTTAAGATGTTTAAAGCTAACAAAGAAAAACCATTTGCTAGGACAGAGGAGCACTGATTTAGGAAAGAGATGACAATAGTCATCTCTAGTTTGAGACAATCTGGAGCAGAAACCAAAGACAACTTTGGAACAAACTCAGAGCAGTTGAGGGTCTTAGGCTAAGGTTAAGAAAATTATTAGGAAAATCAAAGCATATAGTTAGAAAAAGTATGTGAAGTACATAGGTAAATCATGAAAAAAAATGTAAATGGCCAAAAATGCTTGTCTTATTTTACTAGAAATTGAACAGCCATCAGAATGGCAAAGAGTCAAAAGTCTCCTAATACTAAGAGTCAAGGGAAGTGGGTGGTAGAGATTTGCCTACTTTGCTATTAGGATGGTAAACTCAGATATCCAGAACATTCTGGGTGCAGTTTGACAGTAAGTATTTCAATCCTTAGAAAATTCATACTGTTGATAAGACAATTTTACTTTGGTGTACGTAAAAATTTTTATTACAGCATTATTCATAATGGAGAAAAATTGCAAAATATCTAAATGTAAATCAATCAAGGATTGGTTAAATAAATTACGGTGTATATTCACCATGATAATGTTGGTCATTATTTATTGATCAGAAAATGTAACCGCCATATGTTAAGTGGGAAAAAATACTGCAGACTGGTTAGTTTTACTATCTTAGTAAAAATTTTAAAATTATATATGTGTATAGAAAATATGTAAAGGATAGATACTGAAATGTTATCTCTGTGTTAATTTTTATTTTCTTCTTTATAGTTATCTGTGTTTTCCAAATGCTTAATAAAAAGAATAATAAGAATAAAAGTATTTATTCATAGGAATACTGTTTAGATTATTTATGTTTTCTCTCTGATCAATAGCTGGAAAGTGGCTGGAAGAGATGAGACAGAGAAACATACAAAGGTCTTAAGAGAGCCCTGGAAGTCTAAGAGAATGACCAATTTTCCATATGAAGAAAAAAGATTGAATAAACAGTTAAATGGAGTTGGAGGTTTTTTTTTTTTTTTTTAACTTTTGTTCTGCCTGGTGTTTAGACCTGTTGTAGGAAGGCATTTGTGGTACCATGCTGATGTCTTATTTTCCTTAGGAACGAATGATATATTTTGGTGTCCCTGTGGAGATAGCAGAGCATGCTAATATGTCTCTGTAGGGCTGTTGATACTTTTTATCTTTTCTAACATCATCAAAATAGAAACTGATTCTAAAGGTAATAATATTGTCTTATCTTTATTATTATCTTAGAGGAGGTCATTATCTTAGAGGAGATCTGAATACAGTGGAGGGAGCAGACACCTAGGATAAAATGGAGGAGACTGAACCCCAGAATGGTTAGTCTGGTGTGGTTTAGAAGTCTAGTTTGATATTATCTATTGTTTTGTAAACAACAGAAACAAATACAATGAGCAAGGCCTTACCTTGGTGGGTCCACAGTCAATTTGGAGCTTGGATCTATCTTCTTTCTATCTGCAGAAGACCCAACCTTGCAAACTTAGCAATAGGTTACTTGTATGTGCAAATGGTTAGGAATCATAAAAAGGTTATTAGAATTATTGGAAATCTCAAATTTGAACTGTATCTCATAGGTGGACATTTTATTATTTTTATGTCAGGGGGACTGTAAGGCTTGAATTGTTGATATCCTTTAATGAACAGATAACTATGACTATAGCTTTTATGAATGTATTTCTGAAAAGTGCAAGAAAATGCTTTATTTGCCTTAATCAGCAAGAGGGTAAACATTCCTCCTGCAATTTCGTTTAAGTGTTTAAATTTATTTCCCAAACTCTCATGAATACCAAAGGGTAAATTCAATGTCAGCACACAATTAGTGACTTTACATATACAATTCTTACTTGATCATTAAAACATGTATGTATAATAGTCTCTGAGCTCTGTAGCCCAATTTTTTCCCCCCACTTGACCCTGCCAGCCCTTGTTTCACTCTAGCTTTGTGCAGTGACCTCTGCCCCTGCCAGCCTTGTTGTCTGGCCAGGATCACATATGTGTAGCTGAAATATCATGAATTCTAGATGAGAGCTATTCAAATTTGTAAAATTATTCTATATGCTTATTAATTCCACTGCCCCACACAGGTGGAAATGTGGTTTTGAGAGACATTGGACACTGAATTTCCCCATGCATTGCAAGGATGGATGGAAAAACATGTGCTAAATAACTCTGAGCTGACCGACTATAAAAATCCATAGAACTCAATAACTCTTAAATTTTTATAATGGTCTCTTACCTTTGGTGGTCTCGTTACTAGGCTTCAGTAATTGTACTTTGGGACTCTGTCTAATGGTGGAAGTATGAGGTAACAGTACTTTAAGATTTCTTAAATGAGTTAATACCTGGGAGGCACCCTTGCCCTTTTTCACCCATTAAACAGCATTTCTTTGTCTCTTAGCTTATATTAAATGCATTTAAGAGGACAAAAGAGGTTCTAGAGGGAATTAAAAAATGTACTGGACTGAGATTAAAAATGCTAGTAAATGTCAAATCCGACATTCAAGCTTGTAGTAGGAATCTAGGTGGTGGTCTGCATCATTTGTAAAAAAGAACACCAGCTGCCATAGATGGGAGCTCTGTGTATATATGAAAAATAAAGTGGAAAAGCTTGGTCAGCATGATGTTAAATAGTAGGCTTTCTTTTGAAATAGGTAATTGAAGCAAAGTGCTTTTAAAGTTTTATTTATTTAATTAAAAGTCCCAATTATTCATTTATTTGAAGATGCCTTTTCTTTCTAGGTTCATTGTTAAGAATATTGGTTCTGATGTCAGACTTTTTGTTTTAAACTTGGCTTGTTCAATTTTGTATGCCCTAGTATCCTTATCTGGCAAATGTCGATGACAGTAGTATCTGTTTTATGATGTTGTTATGTTGATTAAATGAAATAATCCTTAAAAAACATTTAAATAACATGATGCCTGGACTAAGTAAACACTTAATCTATGAGTGCTTCTTCATCTACAGATGGTGTAATTGCTCTAGACTTGAAGTATGTGACATATTTTCAAAGCATTTTCACACAAAATATCACAATTGATACCTCCCACTGTCTTTTGTGGTAGGCAGGGTATGTATTATCACCCTGTATTAGTCAGGGTAAGGTAGGCTGAAGTAAAAAATAGGACCTCAAAACTTTAGTGGCTTAATCCAATCAATATTTATTCCCTGCTCATGAAATAGTCCAGGGAAGATATTTTGTTAAAAGGCAACTTCCTTTCATAAGGTGATTCTGGGATATATTTCCTGGCTTTGCTGTCTTCAAAGTGCAGATATCTAGGTCTTTATCATTAACAGGGAAGGGAAAAAAAGGGGCACACCAACTTCTTGGCCTGAAAATAGCACACACCACTTCTGCTCATATTCTGTTGGCTAGAAATGAGTCACATGGCTACAGATAACCACAAAGGAAATCAAGATATATATTTTAGCTGTGTGCTCAGGAAGAAGATGAAACAGATTTATGGTGAACAACTAGCAGTCTCTGCCACACATCCATTTAACAGGATGAATCTGATACCCAGGGAAGTGGAAGTGATTTGCCCACTGTGGCATAGACATTTGTAGCCACTGTCAACATGTGGAGATATAATGTGAATCCTAGCTAGAATCATAAGTGGAGCATAGTGAAGAGGGTAGAGAAGGAAAAGAAGAGAGAGTTGAGGCCATAGCCTTGACATTAGACACTGGGATGCCCCACAAGTGAATTCCACAGCAGCTTTAACTTCCTTCCACTTTGCACATAGTTCTTACTACTTTTTGTTCCCATTTGTAGATGCTTGGTGGGCTGCTCCTCCTGGGTAAGGGAGATTCAAATCTCCACTGAGATAAAACAATAGCACTTCTTCATCTGCTATTGTTGCAGGCATCCTGATTGCAGGCTCAAGGAGAAAACCTTGAATCAATTTGTCTCATGAAGGCCGAGGGTTTGGCTGCTTGCCCTTCACAACTTGTTAAAATGAACACTTAGACTCTGGGGGGAGGGGGAACGAAGCTAAATCTATGGGAGTGATTCTCACCCCGTGATCTTCTCTGCTGATTTTTCTAGGTTCTGGGATGTCAGTGTCACAGTATTGGGAGTGGGGGGAGTGCTAAGTTTTCTACCTCTTTTCTTTCCCACCCGAAATGCTTTGAAAAGTAACACTTTAAATTTGCTGGAATTTCTCCCAGATACTTCTCTCTCAGCTGAACTCAAACACACTCCCAAAGTTGTTCCTTTGGTGCAAGAGTCTCAAAAATCCACGACTCCTCCCTTTCTCTGAAGGGTGATTAATACCCAGGTCACATATGCTTTAGACTTGCTGTGGAAGGGGCTCCCCCTCCACCCTGGCCAATGGCCGATTGAACAAGCCAACAAGTTTTGTTTTACTTAACATGAAAATTGGTTGAAGTTAAGCAGGAGACATGTTTTTGTTTCTTTAATAAATAAAAGTAAGGACCCTGTACATGAATAAAAGTAAAAGTCACTCCCCTGAGGTTTTTAGGCTTCCAAAAATAGTCTCAAGCTTAGCCAAGGCTAATGCAGCTAGAATTTCCATGGAAAGCTTCACTGGTGAGGAAGAGGCAGTGCCAGTGGGTACAAACAGACTGCCCGTCCTCTTCCCCCACCCCTTTCTGTCTCAGTCACTAAGATTTTAGAAAACATGTTTTCGAAATCATGTTCATTTTCTGGTTTGAGATAAAGACAATGGAGGCAGCAGCAATATTCATTTATCATGAAATCCAATTTGAGGGCTGCAGGGAGATGGGGAAGTGGATGGTGAGGTGGATTTAGGATGGAGGAGTGGGAGAAATTTGTCCCTATCAGCCAATGAGCACACATTTCTTTAAGGAAAGAAAGATGGGGCAAGAAAATTATACTAGGTACACTGATGTTTAAAAAAAATCTGTTTTAAAGTAGCTTTCCCTTCCTCTAAATAAATGATTATTCATGGCAAAGGTGAGATAGTTAACAGCAGGAAACTGTCTGCCAGTATTTTTTGCTGTAGACTACTATGCTCAGAATTTGCCCCATAGACAGCATATGTGTGGATCGCTTACCTTGTCCACCTACAGTAGTGGCCAGCTTGCTTCGCCTTCAGTGAAACGAGGTATTAGCATTTGTCTGCTGAGCAAACTTAGTGCCATTCTGGCTTTCCGGGAAACTGTTAGAAATTTAGAGAAAAAGAACTACAGCAGCTGGGTGAACTGTACCTCTCCTTCTCTGGGGAAACTTAGATGTTGCTGTGGCCTGGGGGAAGGCAAACCTGGAAGGTTTGGGAACATAGATTTAAATAATAAACACTTTTTTGTTTAGAGAGGG
>NW_006439568.1:25957776-26009588 GCF_000325575.1 Pteropus alecto | reverse complement strand
GTTCTAAGGGGAAATTCTACTTGGGGTGAAAGTATATGTTTACTCCTGGCATGTTGAAACTGTGAGATTCTATGAAAATGTCTATTTTTCATGCTTCTAGTGTTGGTCGCTCTTCTTGTTTAGTTTTAGCTACATACATACTTAAAAGAGAGATACTATCCTATGTTTTTATGCCCAACCTTAGTGTTGTTCAAGATATATTTTAGTCTTATGAAAAAAACATTTCACTATAAATGTTCAAGAGCTCAAATCCACTTGTGAATTCATGTCTATGTAATGGGAAAACATCTGGATAAAGGATAAAAAAATCAGTTTATACAGGACATTGTGTTTTATAATGCATCAGATTTTCGAATGTTAGTATACCCTGGCAGTGCACCTGTTGTAAAAAACAATGCTTCCTTTTATATAATAACACCTCCTTTCAAGCATAGACATATCATAAATATCATATGCTAGGCCTTTCACAGATCCACAGTCTTCAATTTTAACCCACCTTTCTCACTAGAAGTGGCTCAACTGTTTTGAACTGCCCCCAAAAGGAAGTTTCTTTCCCTTCTCAGTGACAGTTTCCCTTGTCTTCAGGCCAGCGTGCCTGCATCTTCAGAATAGAATCAGGGACTGTTATATGCCTTGTAGGACATCTAAACTTCATTCCTAATTTACAGTTTAAAAAATTGAGCCCAGAATGATAGAGGGACTTCTCCCATCTCAATGTGAAAATAAGTATCACCTGCTTTGTTGCCTAAATATATCTCAAGGCTATCACCACCTCTTTCTCCCCACAACCACTGCCCTGGTTTAGGCTTCATCACCTTTTCTTTGGACCCCATCATAATAGCCCCTTGTTTGGCCTTTCTCGATCTTTCTTTGCCCACTTTATACTAGCCCATCCTTCTGGAGTTAGATTAATGAATCTGAAATATGAATATGGTTAATGCCATTTCTGTGCTAAGGTCCCCACCAGCTTTAGGATGAATTCCAAGTTTTTTAGCCCAGTGCACCACTCTGTGACTTGACCTCTATCTGAGACTTGACCTCTCTCTAGTCTCATTTCCCATCCTTTTCATTTCACTTTTTATTCTTTCTTAATATTAACCTGCTTGCCAGGCACCCACTGAACATCCACAGCTGCCAAGCTGTCACTCACTTGGGTAGCTGGGCTCATGTTATTTCTATATCAGTTAGCAGATGTTTTGGCTGCAAGTAAATGAAACTAACTCCAATTAATTTAGGCAGAAAAAAAGAATATCAAAAGGACATTGAGAAACCCAGAATTGCCACGAAGGCTGAAGAACTAGGTCAGAAGCTACCCAGCTGAAACCACTCATAGCTGAAATCACTCTGGAGCTGGTCTATTGACGTTGCACTGCTGCAGCCCCCAAATGCAGCCAGCTCTGCTTGCTCTGATTCTGGGTACTAGGGGCTGACCTGGCACCGCTGTCTACAGAAACTAGACCTTGATATAGCTGCTTACAGTGCCAGAAGTGATGTTTTTTGGGGTCTGTGTTTCTCTGTGTCATTTGCTACTAATTTAACATTTTGGCACATGTATCTGCCTGTCCAAGCCTATGTCACGTGCTTGCCCCTAACTGCACAGGAGGTAGGAAAGAAAGCACCAGAAATGTTCGCTTTCTATGTTAGGAATTTCACAAGTCTTCAAAAGGAAAAAAAGTTCCCCTACACAAAGTAAGGTAATTCAGATGCTGAGCAGCCAAAAGAGTGATAATTGTCCATTATGATTTTCTTTAGCCTTTGTGACAATTCTGTGATCTGCCCAGTGTCCTGTCCTGGCTTACTTTTATACAGTGGCCCATCTTTGTTCACCTATTTAATTCATGCTTTTGTTTTAATATAAGCACAGGTGTCTTTGCCCCAAGGAAGTCTTCCTTGCATCAGGGCTGGGGTCTGTCTCTCCCTTAGCCCTTTGGGCATATTGATGCCTTATCACATATAACATTTTAATGTGTTCCTATTTAGTTATTTGTGTCCACTTCTGGTTTTCAAACTCCCCAGGTGTAGGTACTCTGCCTTAGGTACCTTTGGCTTCCCAATGTCTGCCAGTGTCCAGCTCATAGACTGCTTGATGAATTTATTCATTCATTTGTTCACCATTCCTTGCACTGAATGAAAATGAATGGCCGAAGATTACACAGGTAACTAGTGGCAGAAGTGGAAGTAAACCCCAGTGTCTTGACTTCAATGTTTCTAAAATAACAGAAACAGAGACATCCCTCCTTTTCTCCTCTTCTACCCTAATTCTTATTAATTTCTTCCCTTGGTTTATATTCTGCTTGTCTTTTCATTCCCAGTGGATTCCTTTCTTAGCTACTGCCATGGAAAATAGTTTAAGAAACCCAGAGCTGTTGATTTGTAACCAGAGCTGTGGTCCTGTCCTGAATATGGAGGAGGCAAATGCAAAGAATTTTGGGGAAAATATGTGCAGCCACAATTTGACCTTGTTTAATTATGCCATGAACTAAGTTTCCTTGGAGCAAAAGGTTTAACAGTTCAATGTTTTGGCCAGTGGACCCTCCAGCCAAGAAGTGCATGAATTTTTTTTTTTTTTTAAGAGGAACATAAACACAGCTCATGCTGGTCATACAGCAGTTTGGATAAATGGATTTATACTTCAACAGACAGTTGGTCTCTAGGTAGAAACGTGGGCCAAGGGCCAGGAGACCCAAGTTCAATTTCCAGTTAAGTCATCTCTGTTTATTTCTCCCAAAATACATATGTATAAAAAGTCGAAATGAAAAAGTCATGCTTAAAACACTATGGTAAACAGAGGTCTTAAAAGAAGAGCTGTTGCCAGCACCATGTTTTGTAAAAGATGTATTCAGTTTAAAGATTATTTTATACCCAAGATACAGAATGGTGTGTAGAGTGCTACAGAAGTTAGTTACCACACATCTGGGCAGTACTGATCAGACATTTTGGCAGGACTTTTCTCTGGACAGGATACTCATGAACTTGGGAGGTGGCTTTGTGCATTGATGGACACACATGGACATGCACATGCAGCACTGAAAATTAGATGTGTGCATCTGCAACCTACTCCTTTCTGCCACACTCCACAAGTCCTGTTGATTTTACCTGTTTAGCATTTTCTTTCTCTTTATCTCCTTTACCATCTTGGTCTCAGCCCCATCACCACCTGATCAGTCTGCATCCATGATCTCCCCTCTAGTCCAGTCCTGATCATTTCTCTGGCAACACTGTCTCTGCTTCAAAACCATCAGTGGCCTCCTATTGCTCTTAGGATAAAGGCAAGAATCTTTAACATGGGCTTGCTCTTCATGGGGCAGCCATACTGGCTGTCAGTCTTGTAAGCTTGCGCCATGTCCCTAATACCCCAAAGACACTTTCATGCTGTTCCCTATGCTCAGAAACCTATTCATGACAACCCCTGACTCCATGCTCTTTACTAGTCAATGTCTACCCATCTTCCTAATTTCAGTTCAGATAGTTAATCACTTTCTTGGGAAACTCTTTCCTACTCTCCTACTCTCAGTGCCAATCCCTGTTTATATTCTTATAATGCTGCAAGAACTTTCTTTTTCAGTGTTTATAACCACCTATTTCTGTGATTATTTGAATCATTTTTTCTCTCTGAACACTAATAGAAACATTTATTGGGCACTTACTGCATATTTGGTCATTTCCAAGTTCTATCAATGCATTATCATATTTAATTCTCACAAAAACTGATGTGTCTACCCTCTCTGAGGGCTTAACTTGCTCACAACTACACAGCTGGTAGGCATAGGGTTGGGATTTGAGCCCAGCCAGGCTCACCCCAGGTGTACACATTTAATCAAGACATTGTGTTCCCTTCCTAGTAATCCAAGGTTTCTCAACCTTGTTCCATTATTTCCCCCTTAAAGGAGTTTTAAGATATGTTTTAGTGATTCTCCTCCGCTAAAATTTTAATACTATAGATATACTGTTGTATAGAATGGTGGGCCCCACGTCCTAAATCCCAGAACCTGTGAATAAGTCATTTTATATGGCAAGGGGCAATTAAAGCTGCAGATGGAATTAAAGTTGTTAATCAGCTAACCTTGAAAGAAGAGATTACCCAACAGGCCCAATGTAATCACAAGGATTTTTATAAGTGAAAGAAGGCAGGAGAGTCAGTGTCAGGGAGATGCAGTATAAGAAAGACTCGACTGCCATTGCTGGCTTTGGAAATGGAAAAAGGACATGAGGTTAGGAATGTAGGCAGGCTCTAGAATCTGGAAAAGGCAAGGAAACAAATTCTTCCCTAGAGCCTGCAGAAGGAATGTAGCCCTGCCAACACCTTGATTTTTCAGCCCAGTGAGATCCATTTCAGGCTTCTGACTTCCAGAACTGAGAGATAATAAATTTGTGTTATCTTAAGCTACTAAGTTTGTGGTAGTTTGTTACAGCTGCAATAGGAAACTAATAAATCATATGTGTATGTGTTTGTGTATACAGGAGTGAAGTTTTTTTACCACCCAGAAAGCAAGTTTTCCCCCTTGGGGGAAATATCATCACTGTTGAGAATGCAAGTACTGAAGTATAGGAACAAGAATAATCTCTAGCTTTTTGATTGCTACTCTAGCTCTTGTTCCCAGCATGGTGTCTAGCACATAGTAGGTGCTCAATAAGTATTTGTTGACTGAGTGAATGAATAAATAATTATAAATGACTTGAATTAAGGGCCATAATCCTATTTATGAAAAACAAAAAGGACCCAAGGACCCCCTGTTAGAAAGTGGGTAAATCAATGTTTTTGAATAACTGTGAGACTATAGTGCTGGGAACAGCACATTCATCTCCACAAATCTATCCATGTCCAACGATACCTGTAGCATTTGGATAAAGTGATTGAGGCACCAGTAGAAAGGGGCTTGGGAATGTTGTCTCTGGGGTGTGCAGCAGGCAGAGTGATGAGCAAACTGCCTCTGTCTGCCTGAAGTCTGAGGGGTAATTGGATGAAGTAGCCTCATATTTAAGGAAAAGGAATCAAGATCTACTGTGATGAATTGGGTGAAACTTCTTGGTTTACCAATAAAAAAGCTTCCTACATACCAGGCTCTTTTTCTATACTATCTTTACGAAATCTATGCAGGGTCAGTATTTTAATCCCCACTATACTGATGAGGAAGCTCAGAGAGGCCAAGTGTCTTACTCAAAATCTCTTTACAATAATATTTTAGGCACTCCAAATCCAGGGAAAGAATGCTTTCCAATATATCATTACTATTATCATTATTATTTTAGTTCATCACAAAGCTTTAGGATTTGATCTTTAACAAGTCATTTTCGGTTTTAGGTGGAGTTAAGAACTTCACAAGCAGATGCTATTTTTCTGCCAGTTTCCCCTCTTCCTTCTCATCTGTCAAGCATCTGCTTGGAAAGAGCAGGGTTGGAGTACTGGTAGCCCACCTTGTGTAGGAGAACCTACAACTCCATGTGATGTTTGGGTCACCTTCCTGGTTCTGGGGAAGGTGCGGGCTCTTCTTGGGACCTGCTCTATTTCCGTATCATGGCAATGATGGGAATACTAAAGTCCCTTGGTTGACAGGCCATACTGGCTTCTGCCCCTGGCATTGGTGAGCTCCACACATTTCTTTTGATTCTTCTAGAGCTGCTATGTGGGTCAGGCAGAACCACCCCATTGGGGTGAACCCAGGGGACTGACATGGGGAATGTGCTGAGCTCTGCACAACCATGCCAACTGGAAATGAGCAAATTCTGGAGGATTGCTGTAGGAAATACCCAGAGACTTCAGTGAGGTGGCTAAGATGGTAGCAGGGCACATCACAGTGCAGGAGGCCTCTGGAAGAGTCATTTCTCACCGTCATGTGAGGGATGTCCTCAGAGCAGCATTTGGCAAAGTCGTCACTTTGCTTGATCAGATACATGGCAGTGCTGGTCTCCAGGGCCCATGCATATGTAACGAGGAACACTTGTCTGGCATTCATGTTTACAAATAACTTTCTTGTGCAAGATCTCAGGATGGTGAATCTTGAGGGTGTCTGGCTCAACCTCGCAATGGCTGTTTTGTTTCCATATTTTAGCAGTCACTGATTCTGATGCCCACTATGTGTGATGATAACAGCAAATACCGACATTTGGGTTGCATTTTTCATTTGACATGGTTTTTGACTTCCATTAGCTAATTTCATCCTCATATCTAATCCCAAGAGGTTGAATCTTATGTCCTCATTTCTCAGATGAGAAAATTGAAGTTTAGCAAAGCAAATAAACATACATTGTTCATTAGGCTATGAATAATAATAATAGTATGATCTAACAAAATATGTACACTACCATAGATGCTTATATTCATTTAATTTCCAGAACACTGAGAGTAAGCATTATTATTACTTTCAGTTGACAAGTGCAAAAACTAACAACTTGCCCAAACTCATACAGTTACTAAGAAGAGGCAGGATTTCAACCCATGTAGCCTGGCTTCATATGTCATAGTTCTAACTACTTTGTCATTCTGTATCCCTACAAAGTAGTGTCTCCAGGGCTGAATCCCACACCTCTTTTTAGTCTCTACCATGATACCAAACAATCTGGGAAGGAAAATGACATCGTTCCTGCTTACGGTCTGGCTGGGGAAAAAGATGTGCACCAGGTGACTCTTCAGGGCAGAAAGCCATAAGTGCTAAGCAGAGGTCAAGGGGGGCTCTGAGGGACCCCAAGGAATGGCCCAGGAGACTTAGACCTAGTGGTCTCCAAAGCACCTTTCCTACCAATCCTGCCTACACTGGCTTCCAAGTCCCAAATTTCCTGTTAATAGAGTAACATTTGCAGTTGTTTTAGTCATTTTGACATTATATTTAGGGGTTTAGGGCCATGCCTCTGGAACATTTCTTTTAGGAGGTTCCCCCATATGCATATAGAGGTCACCATCCAGCAAAATGCTCAAAAGAAGAATCATAAACTGTTCTATACTGAGTGCTCTACTCCCTGAAGATGGAGACCCTGTGGGCTCCGGCCATCTTTGGCTGTTTTCTCAGCAACTTGGAAGGACCGTCTATTGTTGCCTCTGCTAGGTACTACCTTTCCTGATTTCCTGACCTTGGATGAACCCAGCACTCCATGGCTACTTTTCCCCAGCCACTAGCCCAGTTCAGCCTTGACTATTACCTCCTTGGACATAATTTTCTAGACCACAGTAGCATCTTTTGCCTATCTTTTAAAAACCCCAAAATGGAATATATGGTTTGGTACATATTTGCATACCTCTGGAGGTAATGGCTTAAAATATTTGCATTTAGCAATGTCATTTAGTTTCTTGAACTTTTGATTATCATCACCACTACTCTATCACCATAATCTTGCCAGATCCCCTACAGTCTGGCTGCTATGACCATCTTTTCTTCCTACTAGCTATGAAAGCATCTTTATTTCCTGCATCAGGGTTCTCTCCTCTCTTTTTCCCTGCCCATCTCAAGTCTTTGCCTTTGTTGTCACAACTCGAAGCTCCTGAAACCTTGGATAATCAATGCCTTAATTGGTCTTTTGGAGACATTTATTTATGTAGCGTAAGCTCTAAAATTAGCTAGGAACTCTCCCCAAGTTGACTATAATTCTTTTGGATATTTGATATTTGGAAAATAAGTTACATAGAAGTTTGTATCTTATTCACCAGTAATCATCTTAGATAGTTTTGCTTTGTGTCTTATAGCAAGAAGGTGATATCTGCATATATGATTGTCTCACTAAGTAATACAAAACCAGGTTTACTTAGCACTTTACTTTTAACCTCTATGTAGCTTTTAGTACCTGTATTATAGTTATGTGTTGCCATGCTTGTTTCTCCCATAGACAATAAGCTTCTCAAGATCAAGAATCTTTTCTCATTCATCTCTGCATTCTGAGTTCAGGCATGGTGTCTGGAACACAGTATGTGTCCAATAAATGTATCTTTCATCTGTTTCATAAATAACTCACAATATTTTCACCCAATGAATTATAACTATATATTTATATCTCCTCTACCAAGTATTAAGTTTTTAGTTTGGCCATTTAGGAAAAAAATGTAGATTAAAATTTTTATTTTTCTATAGTAAGACTATGCTTTTCCTCTTCCTCCAAGCATGTGGTTTCAGTAAACTACTTGGCATGCTCAAGAAATCAACTACTTTCACTCATTAATAGTAATTCTAGTAGCGAACATTGATATCATAATTATATATATATATATATACCGGGTATTATTCTTAGACCTTGCATGTGTTATCACAGCAACACCATTATTCTCTCTATTTTGCTAAGGACTAAAGTGATTTGCCCAAGATGTTGCTAAGTGGCAGAACTGGGATTTGAATCTTGTAGATTGAGCCAGAAGCCAAGCACTTAGACACTATGCTCTATTTCCTTTTGAATAACTTAACCAATCAGTATCTATTGGGATGCTGTGTGATTGATGCTTCCACATTTGTTTTCTCATATAACCTTAACAACAAGATTAAAAGTTTAAGTGTAATTATTAGTTTTGTTTTTCAATTGAGGAAACTAAAACTCAGGATAAATGGCTAGTCTAAAGTAAGGGGAAAAGTCTGAATTTAGAAGCAGATACCCGACTCTTTCCATCATATTACAGCTGGATGCAAATCAATGAATTAATGCCAAGTTCCTGGAGCCTAGTTTGTCATAACTCTCACTTTGCACATCTGAATCTTAAGAGTAGGGGCTTTGGGGTTTGACAGACCTTAATCTGAGTTTTGGTTTTGCCATTTTGTCGTTCTGAGACATTGGTCAAATCAAATCAACTTTTCAGTATCTCAGTTTCCTTATCATTAAAATGGGTTTTATGTGTGAAAATTAAAGGATATTATGCATGAGGAGAGTGCCCAGTACACAGTAAAGTTCTATATATAATAACTTCTATTCATAAGGCTGGCAGATGGCTACACACAGGATCCAGTGGCAGAAGAAGGATTTGAATTTGCAACTCTCTGCTTGAATCCTTTAGACCTCTCTACATCTGTTTTCTCATGTGCTCTCTCTGCAGCTGCCCATCATCACCTTACTTAATGGTTTAATGGTTTAATGTTGAAAAATATCAACAAGTTTTATTGATGGCTCCTTAAATGATTCCAAAGACAAGAAAATATTTATTTTAGAACTAAATAGTTTTGAGTACAACGTCACCCAGTCAAAGGAGAAACAATAGAATTAAATCTGTGAGAATTTGTAGTCTGAGGGCCTATCATCAGGTAAACCTTATCCAGTTTTTCTGAAAATAACTGCTTAGAGCAACACACTACTGGAAGAAACAAACAAACAAACCAACCAACCCAGAAAGTTCAGATAGCTCCTAGAACAAATCAAAACAAAATGAAGCAAAGCAAAACAAATGAAACAAAATTAAATAAAGGAAAGAAATACAAAGAAAGAACAAACACCCCCTTACCTCAACAAACAAATTTGCTTCATTTAACGGTCATCAAATGATGCCTGAACATTACACAATTCATTTATTCCATGAATTTCAAAAGCCTCAAATTCACTGAATAATAACCAGTTCTCACCTTCTATAGAAGCAAGAGAAAGCCTGCAAAGTGAATCTGGTTTTCCGGAAGAGAAAGAGGCAGTAATCTGGAAACTCTTCTCAGAGGCCTTTGCCTCCCTGCTGGTTAAAGTCTCCTGATGGCTTGAACTTGAGCACCAAAGGGCTCTCCTTTTTATTCCCACTAGCTACTGATTTTTTGCAAAATCATGATGTTCCTTCCAAAGTTAAGGGATAAAAATTTTCTTTTCCAGAATGAACTATGAAACTAGGATACCATTACTCATGTAGTTTAATTTAAAATGCAAAATCTTTGAAAAAATAGGTATTTTCAAAATAAGCAATTTGGTTTGGAGCTCTGGTTCTCATTAACGTGGCCGAAGCCCTTTATGATATGTTTGAACTGCTTAGACACCAGCTCACATGCCTGCTCTCAGGTGTTCATAAATCTGCTGCCTTCTCTGGGGACCCTGGCCAGTGGCATCCTGGGGGCCATACTGGGACCTGGTATTGCCCTCACTCCATCTGTGACTTTTTAGAAAGGGAGCTGAGTGGTTTAATGTGATGTTTTGCTAATCTCTGCCTACTCTGCTAAAGTGCATGGTGCAAGAATGGCAGTACTTGGGTCTGGTTCTGCCTTCAAACACTTGCATGTTTCTTCTTGGGTGCATGTCTCCTGCCTTCTCTCCCAACCATGCCTCTATAGCCAGGGACTTACTTGGACTGGGGTGCATTGCATGTGAATCTTTAAGGAAAAACCTTGGCTGTGGCAGAAGAGTCTTTCCAATCTGATGGGAGTGTACTGAGTATTATTAGACCAAGCCAAATGTAATCTCTACTGTTAAAACTAGAATGAGTTTTATTAGAGTGGCAGAAGAGTCTTTCCAATCTGATGGGAGTGTACTGAGTATTATTAGACCAAGCCAAATGTAATCTCTACTGTTAAAACTAGAATGTATGGTATAAAAAAAGCAGTCCATAGGAATGTAAAATTACATGGGTAAGACATGGTTTTTATCTATGATGTTAAAAAAAAGATGTTAACTGCTGTTTTTCCGGAATGACCTTCATTAGGGAGGAAGGAAATAAACTTGGTAATCCTTTTCCTACAGGTCCCCAGGAAAAGGAAAGCAGAGTACTAAAGTTGCAACCCCCCAAATTTTGGGGCCCTAGACAATGAGTGTGAGGTACATGGTTCTTCTCTTTCTTGAGCATGTGAGGAGAGATTCTGCTCTGTAAATGTGAAGCCTTTAGCTCCCTGGCCATCTCCAGAAGCCGTGATTCCACAGAGAGCTTGCATTTGGAAAGCCTTCCCCATCCCTTATCTACTTTGGTAAGACTTCTTTTCAAAAGACTCCAGAAGAACCTTTAAGCAGTTTTTCCATTTGGAAAGTAAGAAAAGACATAGTCTTTTAATCTTGTTATCCTCTGATATGTCTTGGGATTCAACTTACTCAAGCCTACACACTAAATTCAACCGTGCCCCATATCCTTGGCATCTTGGCTCTTGTCCCCAGTGCTAAGCCTCTGCTCTAGAGTACTTTTCTCCTCATACTGATCAGGGCTTCCTCCCCACCTTCCTCTTTCTGCCTCCCCCTTTTCCTAACACATTCTGTTTTGTCCTCTTGGATGCTTGGTTCTCTAACCTTATCTTCTCAGTGAATGTCTCTTACCATCTGCTCGGCAGAAACCTGTTGTAGATCTGCTGTTAGTATTTCTCTGCTACAAGTCCACAGTTCTCTACCTGTGATTCTGAAATAAAGAAATGCATTGAGAACCAAAAGCTTTTTGTATCATATCTGATGATAAAAAAGAACATGAACTGATGTGAAGCTATTTGTCCTTCTTGCTGTTAATATTTATACATTTGTCTGCAGAAATATTAGTGTGCTTGGTTATTAAATGCTTCCCAGATATTATGAATTAACTGTATGTGTTCCATTATTAGTTTTCTAAAATAGGAAAAATTCTGAATCCAGAAACATATCTGGCTAAAGGGTTTTGGATAGAGATTGTAGACCTGTGCTTCCACATTATTGCTCTTTACCTTCCGCTAAAGTCCTTCCACCTTGCTTTCTGGCTATTCTCCATGCTCCTCTGCCATGTTGGCATCATCTGCTCATCTTCTGGTCATTTTCCTCCTTGATGGAGGCTACATGTCTTCATAATTTTCTTCTGTCCTCATCTCTGCAAAATTCACTGTGACTAAATTTACTATTTGCCAACTTCAGGGGATCCTTTTCATTCTTTATTTTACTTGCTCTCTCTGTGACATTAGAAACTGTTCATCTCTCCTTTCTTCATACTATCTCCTCCCTTTCCTTCTTAGCACCATTCTCTCTGTTCCTCCTCTCTCTCTCTGACCAGTATTACTTGTTAGTATGGTTTCCTGGCCCCTCGTGCTCTCCCCACTCCTCGTCTCAAAGGTTGTTGCAGAAAGAAAGGCTGAGTCAGTCCAGGTCCTCTCTTCCTATGAGCCTTGCCTCTTATGTTAGCATGCATTCATTCATCAAGAAAAGGATTAATGTACTAAACCTATCTGGGGGATCACTTTGTAAGTTATATAAATGTCTAACCACCATGCCGTATACCTGAAACTAATATAATATTAATGTCAACTATAATTGAAAAATAATAAAAAAAAGTTTTCTCATCCCCGATCAAGATTTCTGGGGCTTCAAGTATAGTATTATTGAACTTTTGAGCAGCTCTAAAGGGACTTTTTAAGAGATGTGGCCTTGGTTACAGATATTTATACAGCTCTCCTATAGAGAAAATAAGGGATAGAATTTAATAGGGATGGATAGTCACTTTCTAATTTTCATAAGAATATCCATTGCCCTAGTGCTAAATGGGTACTCTTGGTATGCAAATCTGTGATGTCACTCCTTGGCTTAAATCTCTTGGATGACTTCCTCCTTATTCTTTGGCTAAGATTAACATCTTGAATGCACTTACAAGGTACCTCAGGCTCCGGCCTCACATACTTTTCCAGCCTTATCTTTGGTGTATCTCTTATTCCTCCTGCTAGGGTTCTGCTTTGGGTAAGCTTATGTGTCATGTGTAAGTTGTGTTTTAGTCTGGAGAGCAACTCTTATTTCTTGGACCCCATCCAGGTTAACTCCTCTACTCATCTACAGATTTCTGACTAAAGATCGCTGCTATAGGAAAGATTTCTCTGATTGTCCCTTTCTCTCATGGTCAAGGTTAGACTTTCATAACTCCTGCATTTTCCTTTCACAGCAATTTTCAGAATGGCAAATATGTGCTTATTTATGCTATTTACTTTCTCACCATTGGGAGCCCGTCGAAGTCCGTCATTGCTCGGGTGGCTCTGGGAGACCTCCATCTTTTCTGCCGACAATGAATTCCACAATAAAGAATTACAGATCAGCGAAGATTAGGAAAAGTAAGATCTATTGAAGTACATTTCAAAGTAGAAACAGGCTACACCAGAGAGGGCTGTAGACTCCTAGAGGTGGGAAAGTCTGTCTTATAGCTAGGCCACGATGGGTAATTACAAGGGTGGTGCTAGCTGATTGATGTGTGAAGTCATTTTGATTGACAGTTGGCTATTATATAACCTATTGTCAACTGCATGTGCATCTTCCCAGAATTCAGTCTGTTATAATTATATCCATGAACTTCCAGGAATATACATGACATTATAATGAATGTATAATGAGGCTGAGGTGAAAAGAAGGTCAGAGTACTCCTTATTGCACAAGCATTTGTGGCTGGCCTGAACTGGTTGCTATGTTATGATCATTTATTTCCTTGTACTCCAGGATGTAGGAGTATTATTATTTAAAAAATTAGTTTTTTTTCTGGGAGGTCCTAGGGACGGCTTTTGGGTTGAGCCATCAGTGTTCTCATTTCTATGATTACAGAGCTGGGCCTGTGCTCCAGTTGCTCATGGCTACCTAACTACCTAATAATGTTAAATAAGAGAGCTGGGATTGGTTGGGGCTACGGTAGGAGGCAGTTGATCATTGTATCAGGTTCTGATGTCAGTCACAGTGTCATTCTTTCTAGCTTTGAGGGAGTATGGCTGATAGGGTCATTCCACTTTCATGGGTCTATTGCTGAAACACAGCTGAGGTCAAGATGTTATCTTAGTTTAAAAAACTCTGTTTTTGTGGTCAGCTGGCCTGAAGCTTTATTCATAAGACCTATACTGAGCAGATCTGATATCATAAGGGCTTAATTATTAAGGTAGTGGACATGCAGTCTGTGTAAAGGTGGAAGATAAAGGAAGAAAAGAAGCAAGTGAGTCATGGTGCTATTAGACTAGACAAGGCCAATTTGAATCAAGGAGAAAGAGAAGAGAAAAAGTCATTTTAAAGAAGTGAAGTTTTTGCATGGTTATAGAAATTAACCAATAGGATAGGTGGAACATAAAAATTCCTAACTAAAAGCAGGTCCTGGTGGGTAGTCACATGCTGGGCCTGTAGATTCTTTTCAAAAGTCAATCTTTAAGTAAGCCTGTCTATTGTCTTTTTGCATCTAAGATAAAATACCCTTGGAATGTCAGAGTAATCTCTTTTTTCTGAACCCTCTATGCATACCTGCCACACCAAAGCATGAGACCACAGAACCCCTCATCTCTATGGGCTGTAAATGTTATTAACTATCCTGTACCCACCAATGTAAAAGAAGTAGGTGTCTCTCCATTTTACTTTTTATACAGAGATTTCCCTGCTTTGCTTTCTCCCGCCTCCTTAATCTACCACCAATGGATTTCATGTAACCTTCTCCACATCCACTCCTTTAATTCTAATGTATAAGATGAGCTGCAAAACTGCCATTTCCTTGAGTATTTTCTCATTCTGTTAAGATTTTGCTTTCTGGCAATTGTCATCAGCTTGGTGCAAATAAATTCATGAAAATTCTCTACAAGTTTGGATGTTTCTTATGTTAACAACTGTGTTACCTGAGCATGTGTCCCTGAATGTTTTATAGAATTGTGTAAAATTGTTCTATATTAGAAAGTGATAGATTTATCAGCTAAATAATAATATTTTTTTTAAAAAGAAAAGTATGAATATTCTCTTGGGGTTCTGTCCCTGGTTGTCACCCCCTTCATCCATCCTTCATTCATCTGTCTTCTCCAAGAGCAATCTCATCCATTCTCAGAGCTGCACTTTCAGATAAATAAACCTCCCCTCTGAACTCTACAGTGAGATATACAACTTCCTAGTAGATATTGCCTCCGCCACTGGATCTTCAGATTCAACCACCCACAAAATGCCTTTCCAATATTGATGAATGCCTCTACCTTTTAGAAATCAGGAACCTGGGAGTTATTCTCATGTATCATCTTACAAGTCCTTTGACACAATCTTTGATAGCATCTTTCGCCTTCTGGCATGGTAAGATATTTCAGGCTCACCTTCCATAATTCCTGCCCTAGACCTGGAGTCATCATTTTTCTTTTCTTTCTTTTTTTTTTTTTTTTTTTTTAGTGGAAAGGATTCCTTCGAATGAAAAATTACATTTAAAACCCAATCTAGGTACAAAGATACTTATCTCTGAGGTCGGTCATAGTTTCCAGGCCTTTTCAGCAGGCAAAACTATAAGACAGGTACTTTTTTGAAGATAAAATACATTATGAGTTTGTGCTGATACTTCAAATTCAGGACTACCAGGTTTTCACTTAACCTCATTAGCTTTACATCGATATCTGCTTCCTTTCATGATGAAAATTATGGTTCTCAATTAATAACAATATGCTCAGTTGCTTTTTCCCACAACAAGGAAAAACAAGAATAAAACTAACAGTGACACAAACACAATTACCTAAATCAGTTTAAGTTGTTGCTATTTGTAGTCCTTTTTTTTGTCCTTAGGGCATATCCTACTAGGGATGTATAGTCAAATTGTTCTAAATTAACGCAACCTGGAATAATTTTTCTCTGTGTGGTTAATGCCACCAACAGAGATATAGTTAGGGTCACTTGTTTACATTCTTTTTGATTTTCAAGAATTGTTTTTAAAAAATTTAATTTTGGTTTTCATTTTATAGAAAATATGTTTGCAGTTCAAAATTCATATCTACAAATAAGGGATGTTTAAAGGAGTTGAACCCATATTCTAGGACCAAACTGATTCATACATTAATAAATGGAATTGTTTTATTCCATTAATAAGTGGAAATATTAGGCATTTCTTTTGGCCTAGGAATACCATGAAAAATTGAGACACTAAGGGGATTATGAATGAGAAAGTTTGGAAGTCTGTATAGTATATATGGAGAGTCCTCATTTCTTTGTACAGCGGCCTGGTACCCTTTTGGGTAGATATATGACAGTTAATTCCAACAACCCTCTATTGATGAACCTTTGCATTGTTTCAGCTTTAGCTATTTCAAATAGTGCTGAGATGCATACCATTGAGCATGTGTGTGTGTTTTTGTATCTTTGCCAGTATTTCTGTGGGAGAGATTCCTAAAGTGGAATGGCTGAGTCAAAGGGTAAATGCATAAGACATTTTGCTAAATACTGCCAAATTCCCCTTCGTAGGGGTTATACTATTTTGCATTTCCAGCATCAAATTATGAGAGAGCCTGTTCCCCAGTCTTCCCAAGAAAGTATGTCAAAGTTTTGGGGTTTTGTCAATATGATAGGTGAGAAATTGTATCTAACTGTAGTTTTCATTAGTATTTCTCTTATGAAAGAGAGCATTTTTTCATGACTATGAGTAATTTGCATGTCTTTTTTTATGAACAGTTTATATCTCTAGTGAAATGTTCATAAGAGTTTTGGTCTTTTTCTTCTCCATTTTTAGAGGCTCTTTAGATATAAATTGCAAATATTTTTTTCTGTTTTTTATTTGTGTTTTTTAAATTAACATATATTTCCAAATAACCCTCTAGATTGTCATTTGTCTGTTTAGTTGCATATTATGATGATATATTTTTTCCCTTTGCTATGCAAATTCTTACACTTTTATTTTGGTGAAGATTTTGGATGTTGAACCACACAGGATAAATTTCCCAACTCTATTACCTTGTGTTTTAAGGCATTTTTGACTTTGCCATGTTTCTTTATATCCAGAAAATGGAGAAGACAATCAAAGTAAAATTATATAAAATTTGGAAGGTCCAAAATACAAATCTTTACTCTGAAATGTCAGGGCCTAGGATGACTTTGTACATTTTCCTTTGGACATGTAGTTAGTCATCTTTTGTATTTGGCATCAAGTTCTAACTCTAAAAAGTGCCTGTTTCTACCTGGAAAGTTGGCTTTAAAATATATTGAGTACAAGGAGTTTCCTTTGTTTTACCCAATAAAACAAGGGGAAGTGAATTGATTGCCAGAGCAGAGAAAGCATACAAGTAAAGGAGCAGTGAAATTTTAGAGGCTGATTTGAGTAAATTGGTGCTTTGTTCATCTTTGGTGAAGTTTGTATGTGTGTATGCATGTGTATGATAATCCACAGAAGTACCGTGTATCATCTTTTTTTTCAAAGTAGTATTGACTTATAACCACTCTAACAATGTTGTAGAGAAGCAAGGGAAATCTTTGTAGAATGAGGTCGTGTTTCTACTATATTATTAGAAAACACTAACTTTGACCCTAATAAAGTGAAATGTTATCCCAATTAAAAAAAATCCATTTTCTCATTAGTAGACTCGTATTACAAAAATTACATTCCATTATATTTTGAATTTTATTAGGAATTTTCATTTAAAAGTTTGTGAAAATTCTCTATCTTGTTATATAGGTACCTACATAAACTCCTTGATCTTGCCTCTTAGTCTGCAAAACCTAAAATATTCTACCCAACCCCATACAGAAAACACTTGCTGGCCTTTGCATTAAATAACAGTAACACTTGTAATGGATCATGAAGGAGAAAGTTTAAAGTGTCATAGAGAGCATAGCAAGGGGATTTAACTAATCTGTGGCATAGATTTGTACACTTCAGGGTGCAGAAGAATTCTCGCCCCAATCCCAGCCCCACCCCACAACAGTAGTCTGATTCATCAGATCTAGAATGAAAACAAAGTATTTGCACTATAAACAAGGCTCCAGATGATTCTACTGGAGTTTGGACTAGCAGGAGAAAGCTGGTGTGGACTGGAGCAAGGCCTCTCTAAGGAAGTAAAATCTAAGCTGAGTCTTGCAGTTTGGAGAAGTGTTGTAAGGAGAAAAGACAGTGAATAGAGGTAGGAGTATCTGAGGAAATGAAAAAGTCTGGGGTTTCTGGAGCAGAGAGGGTGAGGTGAAGAATGAAAGAGACAAGAGGAGCCAGGGGAGGGAGACAGAGACTCGATCCTAGAAGGACAATATGCTGAATTATAGTTTGGACTTGATCCTAAGGACAATGAGAAACCACTGAATAAATTTTTTAAATCATTATTTTATATCTACATTTTTATATATTTATCTACACATATGCATGGATTTTTATAAGTGCCTATATCTGTGCATGCTTTGTTTTTTTAAAGTGTGGTCCTTTCTCTCTCTTTTTTTTTTTTTATTGCATGATCCCTGTACTATCTCCCCAAGTCTCCCCAAGGAAGCTTTTGTTACAGTTTGAATTGTGACACCCCCTCTTTCGTCTGTTGAAGCTGTAATAAACAGAAACCTCATTTAAAATGGAATCCATAGGCCAGAAGACAGAGCTCTCATGCCCTATGTTGATCTCAGAGCCCAACAGTAAGAGCTTTGTTTATAACAGTTCTCCCAACTTGTTCTCCTTTTAAGAGTATCCTCTCTTTTGTTTCTCGAGAGTTGCATGTGGCTTGCCATTAGACCTCATGTCTCAATTGCAGTTCTTTGTTGTTCTTGAATAAACCCAATTTTGCTGCAGAAATATCTTGCTGTCTATTTGTTTAAAGTCAACAAAACCCTAACACCAATACCTGAGAATGTGACTCTGTTTGGAGATATAGCCTTTAAAGAGATAAGTAAGGTTAAATGGTTAAGAGTGGGGTCCTAATCCAATATAACTGATGTCCTTAACAGAAAGGGGAGAGACATCAGGGATTCATAAATAGAGGAAAATCCTCTATGAGTTTTTTCTCAGTGAGAAAGAGGCCATTTACAAGTCAAGGAGGGAGGCCTTGGGAGAAACCAAATCTGACACTGATCTTGGACTTCCATCCTCCAGAACTTTGAGAAAATAAATTTCTGTTAAGTCACCCAGTCTGTGGTATTTTATTGTGGTAACCTTACCAGACTAACATACTCATATTAGTATCCTAGATTATGTTCATCCATAATTTCCTCTTCTCTTAAATGATACTGTAGAGATATTAATATACATATATTTATACCATATAGTTCACTTAATTCAAGATGCCATTAGTGTAAGATACAATTATTTATGTTTTATGTAGAAAGAAAAAAATACTGCCAATTAAATCATGACACCGTGCTTCTTAATCTTTGTAATTATTTTAAACTTATTGTATTAGTTCCTTTAGACCTATTTAGACATCACTTTTTCTGTGCACATGAAAACTATAAGTGAAATAAATTGCGTAAGATATTCCTAAAATTTTTTCATATGCAGAGTTTGACTGTTTTTCCAATCACTTTTCAATTCACAGACATCGGTGTCTGTGCTTTTTGACCTACTGCTGTCCTTTGTGTCATCAAGAGCATGAGTGATACGGTATTGCCTGTGATAGTGCTAGCAAGGGGTTTTAACTTGGGATGTTCCTTGAGAGTGCACATGCCTTGATGTACGTCTGTGGGCAAGCACAATGCCGTAATGACTGCCACTGCCACATCCTCATTTCAGAGATGTTACAGAGTGAAAAAAAAATAGGTATTTCGGAATCAAGGAAATACAAACATATATTTTATATACACATGTACACACACAGACTTTTTTTTGAGTGATGTGGTTGTTTTTTTTTTTTTTTCTTTTTACCAAGATGGCATCATATTATACAAAGTTTCCTGCATTTTGCTTTTTTCACTCAGTACTGTGTAGAATTTCCTCCAAGTCACTTGGAATAGCTTTTTCATTCTGTGAGGTAGCCTACGCTATTTTAAGTGTATCACAACATATTTAGCCAGTTTCACATTTATGAACATTCATTTTGTTTATAAAACTGTTTTTCAACTATAATCAATGCTGCAATAAGTATTCATATATATACATATATATATGTCCTTAAGTATTAGTGCTTTTATTTCCTAGGTCTGGAATTACTGAGTCAAAGGATACTGTTTATTTTAGCATATGTTTAAGATTGCTTTCCACAAATGCTGGGAAATCACTTCTTTCCACCAGCAGCGTATGAGAGTGCTGTGGTCCTTATTACCTAAATATTCATTTTGGGAGAATTGACATTTAATGATAATAGGTCTTCTCATCCAAGAGAGTGGTTATCTTGTTTTTCTTTAATAATATCTCTAGTTTTCTTTATCTAGTTCTTGTGTATTTCTTATTAAATTTATTCCTAGGAATTTCATAGTTTCTCTTAAAATGAAATATTTCCCCCATTTTATTCCTGAGTTTATTCTAGAATAGAAAGTCATTGGTGTTTTAAATATTAACTTACATCTAAATTGTCTTTTAATTCTGTTTTAAATATTTTGTCATATTACTATTAAGAGATTTTTAAATCACATCTTTTTCAGCCTCTGAAGGTTGTCAGAAAATTGCATTCCTCGTGGCAGTTTTCTCTTGAAGTAAGATGTGGCACTTCCATGGCTGCTACAGCTACTCTTCATTCCATCTTCTTTCTTTGGAATACTTTAATTTCCACTTACCTTTCTTCCTTTTTCTACTCTCTTGAGAGCACTTTTGCCTTTCTCCTCTCTCTACCCTCCACCTCCAACTCCTATATTTTGTTGAGATAATGACTTCTTACAATATATCCCTTCTATTTCAACAGTTCTTATTCTTTATCATAAATTAATTAGTTAATAAATAAATATTAATTTTATTAAGATTTAAGTTTACATATATACATGCATACATGTCAAGAATCATTGCTTAATAATTTTTGTTTCTTTTTACCTTCTCCCATCTTGAAGTTTCTGTTTTGATTAATTTATTGGTGTTAATTATTTCTCAAATATTTTCTTCATATGGGGAATTTGAGTAATACTTTTTTGGTCATTGCCTGTTTTCTAGCATTTTTTAATTCATTTGGCAAGGGAATAGTATCTTGGTTGGGTATACAATTCTTGGTTTACAGTCTTTCCATTCAGTTGTCTGTAGGTGCTTTTCCCTAATTCCTAGCTTCCCAGATTCAGGGTGAGAAGTCGGATTTTTCTTTTTACCCCCTGATACAGTTAGGTTTGTTTTTAACTGTCTGCATGCTTGTAAGATTTTCTCTTTTTCCTTAAAAAACCTGTCTTCTCATCGGTCCAGCCAGAAACTTCACCCACAGTTCCAGTCTGAGGACTCATCTTTCATCGGTTCAGGGAAATTTATCTACACTATTGAATGATTGGCTTTCTTCCATCTCTTTCTTTTCTGCTTTTAGAAATATTATATTCAATTAACTTTCTTGCTGATGTCTCCAGTTTCTCCTTTCTTTCTTGGATACTTCAAATTTTAAAAATCTTTTTGCTCAGTACTTCGAAGTATTTCTTGCATTTAATCTTCTAGAGCACTAATTAGAGCCTTAATAATGATTATTTTCTTTAATTTAACTAATAAATTTTTCACTGAGAAATCTTCTTTAAATGCAAGTAAAGTCTTTTAAAGCTGCTTTTAGAACTCAATAACCTTATTTTCTATTCAGGTTTCCACCTGTTTTCTCCAGCACTTTTGTTTCACTGAGATTTTGATTATTCTACCTGATCTTTTTCTCTCTGGTTGCTGGGCCCTCTTAAATGAGTTGTTAGTTCTTCCTGTCCACTCTTTAGAGCTCAGGCCTGGTTGGTGAAGTGTGCTTAATGATGGAAATCTTATTGGAGGTGGAAAACAAATGCATTTATCATCTTTTAGGCCTGTAGTATAAAGACAGATGTCAGCACTCTGCTGAGAAACTTGGAGGAAATTCCTATGGTTTCCCTTTACTCACACAGCTCAGGAGAAGGGAGATTTATTCACTTGTTCTTTTCTGTCTTGGATGGTCTGAAAGACCTGGTATGTGCACACTATGTTAATGTTAACTTTGAGGACACGGAAGGCATAATTGGGATCCACAACCCCAGTTCTTCTCCTTGTACATGTATACCTATAGGCCCTGGCTACCAGCTCTGTTTCAACAGTCCACATTGACTGTTCAGCTCAGTGAGGAGAGAATCTTATGCCAGCTCTATCTAAAAGTACCTTTGTGGAGCCAAAACTCTCACTCACAGATGTTAGCATCTGTCTGATAGAGAAGCTGCTAGAGAAGCAAGTAGTTTGTTCTGGGAGTGCTGAGATAGTCACTTTATTCAGGTCACCGTGCTCCTAGAACCCCCAGTATGTGTCTCTTATTGGAGGATTTTAATGCCCAACATAACTAAATCCTTATGAATTGTGTTGAAAGAATCTAATGACGCTTAGCTTGAGATTCTCAGATCTATTTGGGTAAAAATCCTCTTCATGGAGTATATGGGAAATGAAAGAGCTTTAACCCTAAGGGCAAGAGCCAGCTTGGCTGGGATCCCATACCTAGACTGGACATAAATGACCAACACCCTCAGCCATTCCTTTTCTTGAGAAGTGTATCCAGTTTCTAACATCCGGACACAACTTGCCAAGGCTAACTTTACTTAGTCACAGGTAACCCAAGGCTTAGTCACAGGTAACCTCAAGACAAGACTGAGCTAAACTGGGTACTGGCTGGCAGACCCCTTATATATGGTAGGGGTCTGAGGGCCATGAACTCAATTATAGACCTTTGTCTCTTATTGGCACATATATACTTTGTGGACAGAAAATGGTTAGAGGGACTCCATGGTGACTCTTGGAAATGAAGGCACAGATTTTCTGTGTTCTGGCATTCTTTCAGGGAGCTGTTAATGTGATTAAGAAAAGGATGATCAAGGTCATTTCATTTATAACTCCACCCTGTCACATTATTGGAAAGGATCTTTAGTCATTAGAGGAAATATTGCTGAGAATTCACCCACTGGATCTAGAAAGATGTTAGCAATTTTCCATTTGTGTGTTTTGATTTTTAGTCCACAGATAACTGGGCTTGAAAGTCTCAAAACCAGCAGAGGATGGGGAGAAAGAATAAGGATGGTAATAATTTTACCAGCAACACTGGAACTTACTCTTTTGTCAACATGCCATAGATATTAATACTTCTCTTAAGCTTCCTTTCTTCCTCCTGTGAGCTGTAGGGACCAAAGCTGAAGACAGTGCCTCAAAAGATGTAAGAAGGCAGTAACCAGGGCAGTAGGAAAAAATGGCCCAAGGAAGAAGAGAGATACATCTCTCTGAGAGTTAAGGGAGTGAGCTGGCTCTTGTCCTGGTGGAAGCAGATCTAAGCAGTAGCTTTAGCAGGGGCTCAGATGCACTCACCATCTGAAAACTCCCTACTTCCCCTTCCCCTTCCCACCCACCTGGGATTTCTCTAGACTTTCAGGTCAGTGAGGAATGTTGGCACAGCTATGTTGGTAATGAGGACATTTCCAGTTTTGAAAGGTAATTTGTAGAATTACATTTTTATTCTATAAATATTGATAAATTGATAAATATCTTTAAATTATTTTTATAGATTATTTAGATAGATTAGAGATGAATTGTTAGCAAATTTAGTGTACAAAGTACCACATTTTCTTTTCTTTCTTTCTTTTGTTTTAATGCCTACTGCTCCCAGTCATCCTAAGTGGTCTCCCATCCAAGTACTAACCAGGCCCGACCCTGCTTAGCTTTCAAGATCAGATGGGATCAGACTTGTTCAGGGTGGCTTGGCCGTAGACCCACTCTTTCTTTATTGTAGATATTCTACGGTGTGTCTTAAGCTAGAATCATAGGGACATGGCACTCACTTGCTCTATCTTGTATTGCATCCAAGTGGTGTCTCTTTCATATTTATGAGGTTTTTCTCTTGTCTTATCTCCTCCAAAGGCAACTAGTCCTGATAAAAGCTTGGTCTCCTGGATACTTCTGGCTAAGTCTCTCTCTTTCTCTGTGTCTGTACCTCAGCTGGTAGAACAGGTTCATCTACTCTATTGACTAGGTTATTTTAGGTCTGTGAGAAAGGGAGGAGGAGGCTCTACTTAAGTGTTCAAGCTTTGACTCTAATCCAGTTTATCAGAGAACCAGACAATGTGGATATCCCGTGCTTGTACTGCTATTAATTAAGTATAGCTCCATTTCTCTCTGTTCTTTCATGCATACTCCTCAAAGTCCAGAGCTCCAAACATGGTCTGTGATTCTTTCTCTCTTTTCTGTTTTCTCTGTCTTCCCCTTTCCTTCATCCTTCCCTCAGATTATGTACCAATAGCTATTCTAAAATTCTATATTAACTCATTTTATTCTCACAGTAGCCTGATAAGGTAGATGCATGTGTCTTTACCCCATTGTGCAGGAAATTGAGGCACGTAGATGCCGAGCATTTGAATGCAGCAGAGCATTTGAATCTAGACAGTTTAGCACCAGAGACCACACACACCCCCTTCTTTACTTTATAGAAATTCTAGGCCTGGTGGGCCCAGGTTGCAAAGAAATCTCTCATAGACCAATATCAATGCTTGTGCTCAGACGTAGCCAAAGTAAGTCACCTCCAAACATCCTTCAAGAATGCTTGGGGAACAAATGGTCCCCTCCAAAAAAACCACAGGAACTAGAAGAGCAAAATTATGTATCCTCTCCTATGACTTTAAACTTGTGGACCAAACCTGGGAGTTTTATTTTTGTCTGTTGAATAGTAACACCAAAACATGGTAAAATAATAGTTCTAGAACCATGTTTCCCCAAATGTTGCTTAAGAAACCCTAATTCTGTAAGTTATTAGTGAATGTGGAGTTTCATGGTCAGGTAAGTTTGGGGACTTACACTTTAAAAAGATGTAAATAGTTTTTTTTTTGGCAGGACTTTACAGAGCCTTTGATATGTTAATAGTCACAGTGAATCTCCAAGAGAAATAGAGCATGCATTCCCCACCCCTCCACCCGCCCCACTTATCTACCCACAGGATCCATCCTTCCTTTATTTGAAGACATCTCACAGGAAGAAAGGCAACAGTAGATTTAGAGTAGACTGCTAAAGAGGACTGCAAATTCCACAGTGATAAGAACACTTTCTTTTCTATTTTGTAAATTTGCATACCCTATACTGTAAACACTAAGAGATAATAGTGTTATTGTCCTAATCAGTGTCTTATGGATAAGATGGCCAACATTCTGAAGCGACTTCATCAAGTTGACAAATATACCTGTTTTCTTCTCTCCTTGCAAGTTGTTCTTAACTACTACTCATGGTGAAACACGTTTTTGTAGTTCTTTTCCAAGCAGTTCTTCAACATTACCTCATTTTAACCTATTTGGTAATTTATTTTTAGCCTCAAATCCAATTAATCTGAAGGTGTTAGAGGAATCTGATCCAAATATTTGTCTATTTAACCCTTCCTTTGAGGAAGCACTGAATTTTCTCTATTCTGTATATAATTGCTGCTCTGTACCCATGGCTAATTAAGGAGGAAGGGACATAAAATTCATGTGACAGGGTTGTGGTACCACAGAGGTCACAAGATATTTTAGGGAAGACTAAAAGTTGGCAAGGTAAAGATAACAATAAAAAATGTGTTTCTAATTTAAAATGTTCACAATAGTTTACACAGGAGGCTGTGACTAGAACATGTTGGAAACAGAATAAGTAAAATAAAAGCTTGAAAAACAATCTCATTTTATGGATTGAAACATTTTAGGGGAAATATTTGCTTTAAATTAATTCCAAGGCCTCACATCGAAATATGGATCTTTTCTCCATTTCTCTATGGTGGGGGTGTATGGAAAAGGGGGAAACAAATATCAAAAGAGCTTTGAAGTATTTAGATTCAAACAAACCTTCTGTGGAAAGGCTAGGAGAGAGGAGTGTGAAAAAATTCACCATTTGGCAAAGTTTCAAAATAATTTTTTTCCATCTTTTCCCCGCTTCTCTCCCAGGTTCTTAATTCTGAGAAAGGAATGATAAAGGAGCCTGGCAGTGTCTGCTCTTGGAACCAAATTCTAAAAAGAGAATGCTCAGAATCTTTTAAAGAAACCTAATTAATTAGATAAATTTTAGTGGTTCAGGCAGTGAGGAGAGAGTTGGGGGAGCCATGGAATGACTGTCACCAGATACCAGAGCAGGTACCACTCCTGCAGAAGGGCAAGGATGGAAACATTTAGGCAAGAATATTGGTTAGGAAGAGTTTGCACAGGCACGGGAAGACACCCTTTCCTCCCTCTATCCTTCTCTCCTTCCTTGCTTCCTCCCTTCCTATCTTCCTACCTCCTCCTTCCTCTCTCTTTCTTCTCTCCTTTTTCTTTCTTCTTTTCTTTCTTTTTTTCTCTTAAGATAAGGAAAGCAACTCACAATTCTTTATTCAAAACCCTGAAGCAAGACCTCCTATTTTGGAATTCAGAATATTTCATATTTTAGAAAGATAATTCAATATATATACTGTATAATATGTATATCTCCAACAAGGTCTGATGAAGCACTCTGTAATTATTGCAGTTTAGTGCCTGAATATTATCACTCAATAGGATAGAGACTACAAATATCTTTGCATTAGGTTAGGTCAGATTTTACATTTATAAAAACCTTTTGATATTCAGAGCTTTTGGATTTTGGCATCTTGGGTAAGGGCATGTAGACTTGTAAAAATCAACTTTGTTTCAGTGTAATGTACATACTAATAGAATGTATCCATTTTACATGCAAAGTTTGATGAGTTTTGACAAATCTGTTCACTCACAAGATACAGAACATTTTTATCACTACAAAAATTGTCCTTATGCCTTCCCTTCCAAGTTCCAAACAACTGCTTTCTATCATCGTAGACTAAATTTGTCTTTTTCAGAATTTTCTGTAAATGAAATCATACAGTATTTACTCTTTTTATGTCTGGTTTATTTTGGTGAGCTTAATATTTTGGAGATTTTGGAGATTCATCCATGTTGGTGCATAGTCAGTAGTTTGTTCCTTTTTATTGCTGAATAGTATTCCATTGTACTGATAGACCACAATTTGTTTATACACGTACAAGCTGATGGACATTTGCATTGCTGAAACAATGCAAAAGTTTTGGCTGTTATGAATAAAGATCTATAAACATCTATATACAACTTAAAAATTTCTTTGGATAAATATCAAAGACTAAAATTGCTGGAGCAGATAATAAGTGTACACTGTACTTTGGAATAAATTCCAAAACTGTCTTCTAGTGGCTCTACCATTTTGCATTCTCAGCAGCAGTGTATGAGAGTCTCAGTTACTCCACATCCTTGTCAACATTTTGTATTTTCAGTCTTTTAAATTTTAGTTGTTCTCGTGGCATAATGGTGTCTTATATATAATGGTTTTAGTTTGTATTTCCCTAATGACTATTTATGCTGAACATCTTTTTATGTGTTTATTTGCCATCCTTATATTTCATTTCATAAAGTGCCTATTCAAATTTCTTTATTTTGCTCATTTTTTTAATTGAGTTGTTTTTCTTTGTAGTGAGTTGTAAGAGTTTTATTTTTTCAAAATGTATTCTGGATATAAGTCCTTTTTCAGATTGCATTGCAAATGGTTTTTTTCAGTCTGTGGTTTACTTTTTCATTTCTTAATGGGTCTCTTTCAAAGAATGGAAGTTTTTAATTCAGATGGTGTTCAGTTTGTCTTGTAAAGCTTATGCTTTTTTTCTGTTCAACTAAGTGATCTTTGCCTATTAGTTGTCATTTTTGTTGTTGTTGAGTGTTGTCTGTTTGTAACCAAGAAATAGAACTAAAAATGATCTTAAGATATGAAGGCAACTAGCATTTTCGAGTACCTGCTGTATGCCTGGCTCTATTCTAAAGACTTTCTTGTATGTCATTAATCTTCATAAGCAACCTTTTAGTGTTCTTAAAAAGTATGTAATGGTGGTTCAAGAGAGGTTAAATAACTTGCTCAAAGTTACTCTGATGCTTACTAGAAAGATAAATTTATTCCAGTACCTTTTAGGATTCATATTTTAAGAGAAAATGTGTTGAGTTTTACATCTTTAGTGTACGAATGGTTATGCTTCTGGGAAGCTTGACTTTTCAATGGCCTGGCTAGGCAACAGTAGCTTCTATAAGTAAATATTTAAGAAATGATTGTGATTATCTTTTTTATTTCAATCCTTCCATTCTGTGAGAGTGTTTCCTAGGAAGTAGGTTTGGAACTCAATGCCAGGGAGCCCTAGTGGGTATTCACAATGTGTTTGCATTCATTTAATTAAGTTTTCATGAAAATGTGGCACCTTGGTCTTGATTCTTTGCATTGATTTTATAGCCTAATCTAATGCTTTGACTCCTGATTCCCTAAGAACTGCTTTTGATTTGAAAGAATACTAGCATTATCTATAGAAGTTTGCATTTTTCAATAACTTTAAAAGAAGCTGCAAATATAGCCTAATATATGGCCTAATAAAACTTCACTCTTTCTGTTGGTATCATTTCTGTTAGAGCTCATTATTCTTTCTCTCTATATGGATGTATGTTTTATTGTAAAGCCATGCAGTAACTTTTTCTCAGCACACTATCACCTTCAATATCACCGTGGAAGTCTTCTTGGATGTTATTCACTTTCATTCTCATTTTCTTTCTCTGTTTCTCTCTCCCTCTCTCTCTCCCTCCTTCTTTCTTTCCCTTCCTTCCTTCCTTCCTTCCTTCCTTCCTTCCTTCCTTCCTTCTTCCTCCCTCTCTCCCTCCCTCCCTTCCTTCCTTCCTTCTTTCCGTCTTTCCGTCTTTCTGTCTTTCTCTCTGTCTTTCTCTCACACATACAGATACAAAATCCAACATAGTACATACACTCCTGCACCCACACACTTAAGGTCAGCAGACTTCTACAAAGGGATCTGGTGTCCTGGGATACCAGACCTCCAAGTGAAAATTCTAGAAATTACCCTTCTTTTTCACCTCAAAGTGTGAAAACTCTAGGTCGTCCTATGAGAACAGGTAATTACTCAAATAAATTTGGTCACTTTTATTAAAAGTGTAAGGTTTCTGAGGGAAAGAATGGGCCAGAATATTTGAAATCTGAACTGTTTAGGTCACGAAGTCACTAAATATTTCTAAGTAAATGATTTGGGATAGCCACCTCTGTCAGCTCTAGCCCTTAAAATTGTTCTTCTCTTCACTGACTTTCTTTTAGAGGGAAACTTAAAACATAATATTTCTGTATAAAAGAAGTTGTGTACATAAGGCTTGCACTCTGGTCATTTTTCAGACTGAGGAGACCATCTCTAGAGTAAAGGAATGGGGTGAGATGGCAAGGGACTATGGGCCCTAGGCACTCCTCAGTTTGAGAACTAACCTGAGACAGCAGTTTCAAATTTGTGAGTATACCTGTGGGGATATGTTGATGTTCTAATAGGCACATACATACAGAAAGTTTAAGAAAAAGTCGATTTATAATCTTTACCTTTTTTAAAATTTGTGTTTATTTTTTAAAAAATACTCCCTGAAAACTCACTTGCATTACATTTACCCCTCAGTAGAATCTTACTCTGGTGGGTTGTTCAGAGTGTAAAACTCTCTGTGGCCAAAGTAATAATTAAAAATAATGATTTTAGAGGAAACTGCTTTAAAGATTAATCAAAGTATCTTAATTTAGTGGGATTTTTTCCTTCCATGTTTTGTATATGTTTCTGTTTAGAGTGGAGCTAGATCTTGTGTTGAATGTTCCGAATTCAAAATATTCAAAATGCTATAAGTTAGTAATTCTGAATCTTCTAAATGCACATTTAAATTTTTAAATGGAATGTTTTCTGGAACTACAACATTTTCCAAGACACATTGGCTAACACCCACACGTAAAAGTTATGCATGATTTCTTTTGGATTTGGCATATCACATAGGTCGTAAAAGCTTTTATCACATAGTGTAATGAACTATTTTCTTTGAAATCATTTAATCTTCATTATATATTCAGCTTGTAATGTTTTTAAGATTTTCTATTTACTATTACAAATATATTTTCAAATGTATGATGAAAATTTTAGTAAAATATGTGAAAGGATACATAATTTTTCGAAGTTACTTTAGGGGATATACGAGCAAGAAAGCCTGAAGACTGCTGACATGAGAGACCATGCTAGAGTGGCCAGTGCTGCCTAACCTCAGGGACAGTGACTGTGTCCTAGGTGGAAGTGACTCACCTGACAATCTGCTATGCACTTGTATATAGACAGGTCGAAATCCAACAAAAATAACATATAATTTTTATTTGTGGGTATTATTGAGTGTATTTTTAAAAAGTTAGTGGTCCCCAAAACATTCCATTTAAAAGATTAAACACACATTTAAAATAGTCAGTATTACTAACATACACCATTTTGGATATTTTGAATTCAGAACTTCTCAAGGCAGACTCAACTCCACCCTAAGAGAAATACATAATAATATGATAATTGGTCATTATCAGTGACTTTAAAACATTTTCATATATGATCATATATCCACATTTGAATAAACTTCATTCTTTTTCAAACTTCTTTGGAAGTTTTTGTTTATGGTATATCTTATTTTTACTTATTTCTTTGAGAATATTCATTCTGATGAAAAATCTTTTGTTGCTTGATACTTTTGAGGAGCCTAATCACTGTGTAAATAGAAGAAATATAGAATGTGGTTAAGTGCCCGATAGCCCTCTGTTTCAGTCCGTTCGAGCTGATGAAACAAAATACCATAGACTGGCCGGTTAAACAACAAGCATTTATTTCTCATAGTTCTAGAGGCTATGAGTCCAAGATCAATGTGCCGGCAGATTTGGTGTCTGGTGAGGGCCTCCTTCCTGGTTCATAGATGACTGTCTTCTCACTGTGTCCTCACATGGCAGAAGGGAAGAGAGAGTTCTCCAGGGCTTCTGTTATAAGGGCACTGATCTTATTCACTAAGGCTCCACTCTCAAGACCTAATCACCTCCCGAAGGCTCTATGTACTAATACTATCGCATTGAGGATTAGGTTTAATATATAAATTTTGGGGGTGGGGGGAGTCACAAATATTCAGTATAACACCCTCATAAATGTAATTCTTAATGTATTGTTATCTTTATCCTTGGAGGAAGAAAATTACTAGAAATAGACCAATATAGAAAATTAATCAAAAAAACCTACAAGTATATGATGACAATCAGAGGGTATAATAAAAATGAATATGAAAGTGGCATGTGCATATAATAATCTTAAAAAGGCTAATGCCTAAATAAGCTGGGGTTTTCAGAACTTTCTAGAAACCATGAAAAAGAAGTTTAAAAAGATTTGGGAGAGAGAAGAACAAGGCAGGGCAGGGCTGCTGCTTGTAGTAAGTGGCATATGTGGATAGATGAATGAGAGACAAAGGACAGTTTAACTGTTATTTTCTTTTTGTCTTCTATTTAGTGGAATGATCTTTGGGTAGAAAAAATATTAAGAGGAAATGAAGCCCAAGTAGAGGGAGCCAGAATCTATATGTTCTAAATTAGCTCAGGAATTTCGGCCAGAGAGATCTCAGAAGCCTGTAAAAACTAGAGAATAAAATTGCTGAACAAATTTCTGCTAAAGTTGTTTAAGAAATGGAGATGAATGAAAAAAAATTGTGATTTTAAAAAATAAAGCAAGGAACGGGGTTCATTAATTTCACAATATACAGCAAAGGTTTATTGAGCATTACTGAATCCCAGACACTGTGATAAGGACTAGGGATGCACTAGTGAATCTGATGGGTCTTGTCCTCACCTTCCTGGAGTGGACAGTGGGTACGAGACATAGTGAGAGAGTGATGACAACTAGTTGGGTAAGTCTTTGAGAAAGGAAGTGCAGAGTGTGTGAGAATGCTAGTCAGGTACTCCTCCAGACACAAGAACCACAGTTTAAAGTTCCAAGAAGCTTTCTAGAACAGATTATTAAGAGACTGATTTGGGAAATCATGAAGTAATGATTTTTGGAACTTCTCATAACTTTACCGAGTCACCACCATTAACTGTATTTCTTTCTTTGACAGGGGATAGATTGGAAGATCATTCATTCCTTTCTCACTCAATGAATGAGGAAAAACTAAATGAAGAAAGTGTTTTCACTTATTATACGCCAGGCACTCTCATAGGCAGCGAACAAAAGAGTAAATTCTGCCTCGTAGAATTTACATTTTAGTAGTGGATACAGCAGACAAGGTAAATAAGTAAAATTTTTAGTATTTTAGACATTGATAAGTTGTAAACCTTTAGCAGGATGGAGTGATTCAAAGTGCATTTGTGCAAGAAGTTGCAATTTTAGATGGTGTGACCAGGCAAGATCTCATCGAGAAGGTAAGAACTTCTGTCTCCTTAGACAAAGACATGAGGATAATCATCATGTAGCCTTCCAGGGAAAGGGTTTGAGGTCAAATAACAAGTGCATCATCAAATAGCAAGTGCACAGGCCCTGAGTCAGGAACACTTTCGGAATAGTGAAGCTGTTGATAGGGTTGGAGTAGAACTAGCAAAGTTGAAAATAGTAGAGGTTGAGGTAAAAGAAATTTACCCAAAGGGCAGATCACGTTAGACCTTGTATAGCATTGCAGAACCTTGCATTTAACTGTGACTAAGGTGGGTTTTGAGTAATTAACAGCAATGAGAATAATGAGATCTAGCTTCTGTTTGCAGGATCACTCTGACTGAAGGTTGGCTATAGGTTGAGCGGACAAGGGTGGGAGTAGGTGAAAGGTACTGCTTGCTAATACCTGGATTGTGACAGTGGAGATGCTGAAAAGTGATCAGATGAATATATTTTGATGTTAGAGATTCAGTATTTGCCGACAGATTAAGTGTAGAACGTGAGATAAAGAGAGAAGACAAATAAACATGAAGGCTGTTGGCCTTTTTGGAGTTTCCATTTCTTGAATGGGAAGGCTACAGAATAGCTAAGTTTATGGTGATGGTGGCAGTGGGGCAGTTATCAGATGTTCAGTATTCAATATGTTAAGTTTGAAAATCTTATTAGGCATTCAAATGGCGATGACAAATAGACATTCAGATTTTCAGGCCTAGTGTTCAGGAGAAGCTGGGCTGCAGGCATCCACACACTGATGCTACCTAAGCCATGAGGCTGAATGAGATCATCTAGGAGTGGGTGTGGTTAGAAAAGAGAAGAGATCCAAAGACTGAGTTCTGGGATACTTCAAAATGCAGATGTCAGGGAAATGAAGCAGTGGCCAGAAATGTAAGAGAAAAACACAAGTGGGTATGGTTTCCTAAAAACCAAATGAAGAAAATTTTAAAAGGGGGAATGAGAGATCAGAGAAAAGCAATAAACATAGAGTACCTGGACTTTAGTAAAGCATGTGGCAAAGTCTCTAAGAAAATCTCATCAACAAGGAAAAAGCACATAAACTGGATGGAAAAAAGTAAACTGAATTTATAGCCAACTACCCAGTTCTATTCAAGGATACTGATTAGTGGAATATTATTAACTCAAACCTGTTTTTCAACCCTATACATTCTTCAGGCCCCTACCATGTGATTCTGAAAAACCTCTTAGGGAGTCATGCCCTGCTCTTGAGTTGAAGAAAAGTCACAGATATCTCCAGTACCCAGGATTCTGATCTCAACTATCTTTTCAAAAAGATAAAAATAAATAAATAAATAAATAAATAGATAGATAGATAAATAAATAAATAAATAAATGTCTTGGATGAAAGCAGAGAGCAAGTCATTACATTTGTGGATGCTTTAAAGATTTAACTAATAGCAAATACATCACATAATGCATCTGAGTTCAAAAAAAGACTTGAGTAAGCGGTGGTGATCTTTTGGCAATTTTGGAGTATACAGAAGGTATCAGAAGTCTGGAATACTGAAAACGTAGTCTCTACTTCCAAAACTAAAGAATAAGACCACATACAATAGACCACCGAGTTTGAAGTCAAATGTGAGCAAGAATCTGGAGAGAATAATTAAAAGGATGGTTTGTGACCATTTTGAAAAGGAGGCAGCATGACTTAGCATGTCATGTTGACCTCATTCTATCCCAAGATATGGTTCCTACACTGGCAGAACAGGAAACTGTAATTTTTAGAGTTCTGTCTTTGACAATAATCTATTATTATATATCCCTGAAGCATCATCAAAGAATCTAAACTAAGTAATATAGTCACAAAAGCACACAATTTATAGTCAGAGAACCTGGGTTTGGGTTCTAGCTTTGTAACTTACTTATGTGGTCCAGAAAAAATTTGTCTAAACTCTAAATCGTAGTTTCTCCATCTGAAAATGGAAAAATAATACCTTTATTACAGATAGCTGTTAGATTCAAATGAGGTGTAAAGATGAAAGCAATTTCTAAAGCCTAAAGTAGTAATTAAACATCAGTTATTCTACATTGGAGAAATGTTGCTCAAATGATAATAGCTACCAAAATTGCCAGTGAGATCTTGGCTGAAATCAAGGAAGGCTAGTATGTAGAACAAGAGAGATGATACTCAACTTTGTCTCTGTCCTGGGATGATTACACATTGAATTTTATATTCAGGTCTATATTTTTAGCGAGACATAGGCAAATTAGATTGCAGCTAGACTGACCCTCATCAGAAAATTGAGAAGATTGGACAAATACTCATAAGGAATATTTGAAGGGATTGAGAAGAACTTGGAGGTAGTAATGTTGAGGATGAGATAACCATCTTCAAATAGTTGAGGAATGTTAGGGTGGTGGAAGGATTTAGTTTGTTCTGTTCTGTCTCAAGGGGTAGCAATAGGACAAATGGATGAAGCCAAACTTCTAGTCACAGAGAAAGGGCTTTCTGATATAGCTATGCATGGCTACAGTGGGACTGAAGAAGTTCCCATCAATGGAGGCTTTCCAAACATGGACTGGACGACCACCTGGCAGGGAAGTAGATTCCTGAATCAGTTTGGTGGTCAGGCACAATGACCTCTTAGTGCCCTCAGACCTCATGAGTCCATCATTCCATGACATAATCTATTTATCTTTCTATGTACCCCTGTACCATATGATATTCAGATGTATAGTGTGCTATAATCAGTTATGACTGCATTTCTCACATTTAATCCTAGATTTAAAAAAAAAAATCATTTAAACTAAGATGTACCCTTTAATATTTTCCATATTTTGTCTTGGTTCCCTGACACTTCATGAATAGTTCTGAAAATTCATGTGCTTTAGAAACAGCAGACCACAGAGAAACTTCATATTATGTGAAAGGATTTTCCAAGGCCAAACTAAACTACATTTAGTCTTTGTCTTAAACGAAGGAACGACTTTGATCTGTCAACTGTGAAAAGTAAACTGGGCATGACCTTCACTCATCACCAATCATCTCACTTAATGACATTTGTTAACTTTATTCTGATATTAGATCATGGTCTTTCTTTGTTCTTTCAGGTTTTTTTTTCATCTAAAGTCTAATTATTTCCTTTTATATGTATACAGAGAGCTTAGATGTCTAATGTATTGAATGTGAAGTTTATCTCTGTGTGGCTCAAATTTTGAAGACAATTTGTTGCATTTGCTGATATTTGCTCAATAAAGAGAAAAAAAAAATAAAGAGATCAGCTTTAAAGTAAAGTATGCTTTAAAGTTCTCACTTCATTGCCCTTGAGACCTTGAGCATTTCTTTTGCTGTGCAGATTATATGTTCTAGCTCCTTTGGTTCTGTTGTGCTTTTTCACCCAGAAGGCCCCCAAGTGACAATTATTGCTTCTTAGAGGATGCAACTTCAGAGAAGCTGTCACAGTGAATCAAGCAGAACCTGATTTGATGAAACCTCAGGGATCTGAAATGTTGCAAATGTTTTATGCAATTCAAACTCACATTTGCTGAAAAGATATCAGAACACCAAAAGCAGGTTAATCTTTTCACAGCATGACAGAGGATAGGCTAATCCATTTTCTCATGAACATTCCAAAATAAGCTAAATATAATTAGCAGTATAACACTTTAAGTAATTCTCAAGTATTTTAGTACTTTTTAAAACACTTTCTCTTAAATAGATATTTAAATTTCATAATACAAACTGATGGTTTAACTATTTAAACATATTTATATCATACACAGATAAGAACTAAAATAAATTAATCTTGAAAGTATCTGTTTGAAATCATTGCTTTAGGTAAAAAAAAAAAAAAAAATTTGTGTCTATCATAAAGCTAGAATTGACTCCATACTCATCTACTGGTTGCTGCACTTGAACTCTGAGCCACATCAGTCTCTCTTTTTCTCATCTCATGTCAGAAGGCTAAAATAACTTGGAAAAAAAGAGTACATGTAAAATTCCCCACCCTCTTCCTCTGAGGTGTCTATAAAAGAATAACAAAAAGTAAAAGAAAAGAGAAACAACATGTGTTCAATTTGTTTTAAAAATTAATTTCTATTTTTTGTTTTGCCTCAGGTATATAATTAGACAGGTGATTATTTTTATGACTACATTCCTCTATATTAAAGTAATCAAATCATTAAAGAATAATATAAATTGAATTAAGTTTTCTAATCAATTTTATTCAAATAAAGTATAAAATTATATAAAAAGCAATGCCCACTGAATTGTCCATTCTTTTACAGAATGACCTTGAGAGTAAGCCCCATTTATTGAATAAATAAGAATTCAAATAAACTGCTAGAATTATTATTAGTAATATACTAGAAATAATGGTCTTCAGGGTTGGAGTTAATAACCTATGAAAGTGCCTGGATTTGATACCTTAGTTCTTGAATCCTCCCAGCACGTCACCAAGAATGACAACCATTTTAGACATTTTGACTTGAAATTAGGCTTGAAAATAGTTACTCTCTTGGGGTGAGTTAACATTTAATGTTGGGCAAGTAGAAATGACTGCTGATTTTCATTCTTTATATTAATTCCATGGGGAGGGTGAGCTAGTAAAACATTTGTGTGAGCTGGTCATTATTTGAAATTTATTTACCAAAGCGACTTACGTAATAATCATCCCCATGCTAAATCAGTCAGTCAACAAGTTTTTATTGAGTCCCCACTGGGTTAGAGTAATGTACAGTAATGATGTATTCAGTAGTGTACAGATGTATGCAGCGAAGATTAGATGTGAGCTCGACCCCAAGGCCTTACAAGCCATTAGAGGAGACAAACAGACACATATCATCAACTGAAATGTAAGCAGATGACTTAACTCCCAGAGTGTGGAGGAGGAATGGCTAGGCTGGGATTATTCTAGTGGGTGATGGGATGGGTTAAATGTGGGAAACTTCCAGAATGTAGGTGCCTTAGTCTGGGTTAGATAAAAAAAGTCGATGGCTTGACAGATGAAAGATGCAATTTGGTTTGGTGAATATCATGTAACTCAGACAAAGGCTGAACTAGAGTATGAAAATCTGTTTAATTTATCTGGAGGTGTAGCAGAATTGACAAGTATATAGGTAAGACAGGTAATGGATAGTTATGTGAAAGCTAAGTTTGAGCGGAAGTGACACTGGAGGTTATGAGTTTCATATCACAGTGACAAGCTCCATTTTAACTTTGTTAACTGAAGGAAATCATGAGAATAAAAAGAAAAGTACTTAAATGAAGGGCTTGTGTTTTGGGATTGCTCATGCAGAGATCCTCCTAATGCTTACTATGCCTGGCTAATCAAAGACAGACCCAAACTTGACTAGCTTCACAGACTGAAAAATATGTATGCCAACTGCAGGTTTTGGGACAAATGTTCCTGGCTTAAGCAAACCCACTGGTACCTGACTGGCTACCATCGACTGGCATCATGTGAATATTGTTGATAAGCTTTCCCTTTTATTATTAGTCCTTTCCCATGGTTAAATACTGTCACCATATGGGCATGTTATGTTAGAATTAGCTTTTCCTAGCATTCTACCTTTTTTTATAGTTATAAGGGAATAGTTTTAGTTAAAAATTTCTAACTCATTTGATAATGGAATGATAATGGCTGCTCCATTGAACAGCATAGGTTTCTCAGCACACTTTATAGTAAAGAAACCCAAACAAGGTGTGTAAGGTCAGCAATAAATGCTAGTTGTAGGGAATGAAGTGTTTGCACTGGTATCTGAGCCAGGCAATTCTTGTCTGAGCCTCATGTGCTAACAAGTTTCAGTAATCCCTATGTTCCTTTTTCTGTATTAGGTATGATATAAATATCAGTTTGGCCCATGACAATGCTAATACAATCCTTCCCCAACTTCTTAATTTTCAATTCAAAGACTCACTTCTGATTCTTCATCAGATCTATAATTTATGGGTCACTTACTATTAACAGGCAGCTTTCTTGGACTTTACTTTTACTATCTCATTTAACTACGCAACAGGCCTTTGAAGTAGGTACTATTAGCTCTCAAGATGAGAAAATTGAGGTTTTTAACAAAAGAGAAAAATATTATTTCTGTGGTCACAGGGCTGGGCTTCACACCCAGGTTTGTCTGACTCCAGAGCTTATGTTCTTTTCATTATGCCACACAAACTGTCCAAAGTTTTATAAATGGTGGTATTAACTCAACTACTAGCTGACTATTTGAGCCCTGCTATTGTTAATCTGAGTAGGAACCTCAGAGAACATCACAGTTCCTTCTTTTTTATGATATTTATGCTAGCCAAATAACAATTATTTAGTGACAATTCATTAGTGTTGAGAAGAGTGCACTGGAGTAATATAAAAATTAAGGAAATAATATCCTTGCTTTAGGAAATTTCTAATTGACATTCATAGCTATTCCCTGTACTTGGAGTATCTTTTCCTACTTCTTCACCTAGTTAGTTTCCAAACTTTCTTCAGGTACAGTTCAGGGAAAAACAAGTAGAATTCATCTTTCTGGAACATTTTCTCTAGTTCCTCAGATTTATTTGGATGTCTATCCTCCATGAACCCGCAATACTCAGTGCATAGTTCTCTTTCACCAAGTATGTAGTAATCTTTGTTTTACTTCTGTTTTTCCTTCTCAAAAATGTAAGTACCCCGAGGACAGTAGCTTAATCTAATTAGTCTTTGTCTTCTTATCACTATCAGACAACTGAGTCAATAAGAGGAGACAAGACAACACTGCCATTTGGGAGAGATTGTGGAGTAGAGCAGAAGTTCCTAGAAGGGAGAAGCTACCAAAGGTTAAGGGGAAGGAAGCTTCTCTGAAGAGGTGGAACTTGCTCTGGACTTTGAAAAATGCTCTGAATTGGGAGGTGGCAGGGAAGCAGGAGGGCACAACCACTGGGAGAGATGGAAAGTGCCTGTTCGCTCTAATTTTTAACCAAACCTGCTTCTCTGTGGCTCACACGAATTGTTCCTAGTTCAATATGTTCAGATGATGCATAACTAGTCTAAGCCCTTTCCCCAAACAGCCCTGCAATGTCTAAAAACCTTAGGTTTCCCTGAGTTTTCTTTTCCTATGACAGAACTTGATTTTCTAGTCATCACTCTCATCCTTTTTCTGTGCTCCCTATCCAGTTGCCCACAGCATTAGCAACAAAGGAGGTCAAGACTAACACCTCCATGCCTGAGACAGAGGTTTCTGTAAATACAGGCTATACTGCACCACAGCTGTTGGTGGCCACATATACTTACTGACTTATGTTAACCTTAGTGTCAGTGAAGACCACTGACTCTTTTTCATACACGTAAAACCATGTGTGCCTACCTATTAGTGTCACATACTCACTCACCACTCATTCACTCTCTCCCTCGATTATCCCACGAACATTCATTAAGGATTTACTATGTTCCAAGTACTGTGTTAGGTGCTGGGGACATAAGGTCTAGGGTGCCTGACGTAAATGAAGAAGCTTGCATTTGTCTCTGTTTAATATTATCTTGTCACATTGAGTCTAGATTTCTAATGTTTCTCTCTTTTTCTTGTCTTTCTCTATGCCTCTCTGTCTCTCTACCCCCAACTCCAGGTAGGTAAGTAGGTAGGTAGGTAGATAGATAGATAGATAGATAATTAGATAGATAGATAGATAGATAGATAGATAGATAGATAGATATAAAGTATATATATACACACATATGTGTGTATATATTTTTCAAGTGTTTGTGATGATTTCCAGTTGTGTACTGATGAGGCTAATTATGGTATAGGGGAGAAAGCTTATCATGGACATAAATTATAGATTATAAGCTTAGATAACATTCAAATCATAACTGCTCTAAGATGCTAGGACAGAGAAAAACTGTGTATATTGGGGAGGGAGGGTTGTGCTGGGTGACAAATGTGCAGAAAGCGTGGGCTTTGAGTCAGACTCTCTGAGATCAAATGTGGGCTCCATTACTTACCAGCTGTGTGACTGAGGGCAAAAAGTTTAATTTCCTCATGTCTCAGTTCCTTCTGCATATATTTCAGTATACTAAGGAATAATACTACTTTCTGTTCAAAGGGAGGTTGTGATAATTAAATAAGATGATGTATGGAAAGTAGTTATGCCTTAGGTTTATCAAAGACTCAACAGATGATAGGAAAAAATTGTGTAAGAAAAATAGTTCTTATATTGTCTAAAAAATAAATTTTTAAGAAAGCAAAATGGGACACAATGATGTCAATGTTTATTATAACCAACTTTAGAGATTGTTTGAACTAAAATTCTACTGGAATTTGACATTGCATTTTACTGAGCTTTAGCCAGTAGTATTGAGAAATATTTTTACTAGTGCGAAATAGTGGTTGTAAATATACTTGCTGCCATAAGATTTGACTTGGGTTAGTAGTTGTTAAATTAATAGAATAGTGAAAAAAATTAATTAAGAATCTCTGAGTCTTAAATGTGACTCTTTAACTTACTTTTTACACATTTTACTTTCTACAACAATTCAAAGTAAAGAGTATGATTTTTCTACATCTAAGTGGCTTACACTTCCATCATATGAGTTAACTAAATAGTTGTGCATTAACCTGTCAATGATAATTTATTACTTAAAATGGTTTGATTTATTCTCATATGCTCATGTGAAAGACTTTTAAAAATAAGCATTGAGAACAACAATTAATGGAAAATAACTAGCTGCCTCATCTTTGGCTCAGGTGGTTCCAGTATTGTCAAATTCTAGTCTGTTTCAGAGCAAACCATGGGAGCCTACCACTGATGCAAGATTTAAGGATATTGCCAAACTTGGTTTTGAAAGTACTTGGGATATTACTTATAATTCCTTAATGAATTCCAGCAGCTCTTTTTGATAATTAGGGAATAAGCAAAGCCCTCAGCAGCATGCCAGTACAGTGGAGTAATGGCCGTTAAAGACATGAGCTTTGGGACTATTTGGAACAAATGATCATTTCATCAGAAAAGTAAAATAAACTGAGCAGTTTTACTCAACTTTCCTTCTTCGGCTCCATGCCATATTTATAGGTCAACTCCGACTAGTCAGTCCTGGTGAGTTTTTTATTTGTCAGCTGTATGAACTTTCACTATGACAGTTCTTAGTTCTGTTCTCACTCTCTGCTCTGATAGCAGGTACATGTTTATTTTCTTTATTTGAAGAAAGCACTCCACTATTTTTTTTTTTTTTGGTATAAAATAAAATCATGAAACAATCTGCAGAATCAGGTTGATTCCATCTCATCTTGGAAGAAGATGGCATATAAACGCATGTAGATCGTGTCTCCATGTTTTGTCTTTTAAGTTTTAGTAGTATTTGACTTAACACATTTATTTTATATTGATAGAAGCATCACAGGTAATTTTAAGTGATTATTAGTTACTTTACCTCACCCTGGGTATAGATTTATGACTATTTTGTAAAATTAATTCTCATGATTCCCTGAATAAAAAGACTTACTTTTGACCCTTATAATAACCTACAAGGTGTTAAAATGTGATGAAAATGAAACAAGAAGGGAAAACAATCTCAGTAAAAAAGGCTTGTTTTGGTTAGACAATTGGAGTGGATCTTTTGCCTTTGTTGAAAATATGCCAAGTAATGAAATAATAAAGCTTTAACTAAAACAATTGGTGCATGAGGAGGCAGGGAAATAAAAAGCAGGTGGGCCATGTCTCTGTTGGGTTTATATACCGTGCTTGGTAAATTTATTTATTTATTTTTTTTGTGGGCTGTCTTAAATTGCTTTTGCAATTTTGGTTAAGCCTATCTGTTTTTAGTTACATAACTACTCCCTTTGGCCTCTAAAAAGAAAGGACAATCTAAGGTCAAGAAACAATTATGGTAACAAGAACATAGAATGAATGTGGCTAGGTCAAAAATTCAGGTTCCTGTGATGGCAGCACTCCAGACCCTGGTGCTATGTCTAGGTTGGAAGAAGTCTAGGAAAGATGTTTAGAAAGAAGTCTGGGATTTAAATTAGGCATGGTTCTTTTATCAAATTCGCAGAGACTCAGACTCACGAAACAGTCAAGAGTAAAAACTTTAGAGGCGCTCTTCATTTTGGAGATGAGGAAGTGAAGGCTGCACATGAAAAAAGCTGGAGGCCAGAGGGATAACAGGAAGGCACCCAGCAATTCAGGGGGAAAGCCTGTCTTTCTTATCATCATGGTGTCATAGCTGGCATTATAACTCCCACCTCAGCGGGGACCAGGAGTACCTTTAGATTTGTAGAAACTGATGGTAAAAGAGATGGAACACAGATTAATGAACTAGGCAATTAAAGACATAGGCCAAAGTTGTTTCCTCAATTCTTTAGACAAGTCACTATGCTCTAACATCGGATTTCTCATTTACAAACTGGTACATGACTATTTTCCCATTTACTTCAATGGATCAAATGAAATGTTGCTTGTGAAAGTGCTATGAGAATTTGTGGGTAAGGCATTACAAAATACCATTGATCATACTTTCCCTAAGGAGTTCTCCGTAGCTATCTGGGGCTACCAAAATATCCTAGTTGACTACCACACAAAGGACATAAAGAAGGCACCAAAAATTATCCGACATCTCAAATGAACACTGCCTTCCACTCACAGTGAAATCCTCAAGAAGTCTGCTTTTAACTCAGCAAGTTGTGAACATTCATTTCTTTTATTTATTCATAAGCTCATTCATTGATTAAATGAGGCATAAAATTAGTAGACATATTACTTGCCCTTCTCTGAAGGGGGTAACAGACAAATAAAAATGTGATTCGATATGGAAAATGTTGTATATTAAGAACTGGGGAAGACTGAAAGAGGAAGTAAAGGGTTATGAATAGGTTTTAAGAAAGAAGTAGTCTTGAAAGTTGAGTAATATGGTAACCTGCTGAGAACACAAAGACATGCTGAGAAGAAAAAACCTCAATGAAGTCATGAGAATGTTGGGTTGTCCAGTGAGCCAGAAGTTAGGGAATAAGAGGAGACCACTGAGAAATAGATCTAGACAGGCAGGATGAGGGTGAACAATGAAGTCCTTGGTTAGCATGTTAAGGAGATTGGGCTTTGTCCAAAAGACATGGGAGGGACACTAACATTTATTCTGTAACTACCTTTTTTCCAGTTAAAATTGGGAAGGTAATTATTGAAATATTCAAACATTTTACACATATAAAAGAAGGTTAAAAAAAACAATGAATCTAAACCTCTGAAAGTAATAATCATTACCATTAAGTGAACACAGTTCTAGATTTCTTTCTATGCACACACACAAATAGAAAAAGAGAAATATTTTTTATAAAGATAGGGTGTGTTCTGGTTTTGACAACAAGTGGAATTAACATAAACTCTAATCGCTCATCAGTTCTGTGTTTATAAAATCATAGATATGCTAGATATAATGTATAAAAAAATCTAAATATATAAATTAATTTGCAAAAAGATAACTTCTGGCATGATGATATGCCAGAAATAAAGGCAGCTTTAGTTTTGAACAGTAAACCTGTGAGCAGATGCTGTAATGGTTTTGGAAGATATTATATTGGATAAGGAGATTAGAGGCTGAGATTTTAATGCCCATGTAAACATGAGAAATACAGCATTGGGCCTGAGTGAGGCTGGGAGCTAGAACAGAGATTCTTACTTAAAGCTGGGATCCTGGAAAGAAAAGACTACTACTCTCTTGGTAAAGGAGACTAGTTAAAACCTACTTGCTGCTTTGGGTAGAATGACTAAAACATTTGTTAATTTTTTGAATTATGGGTGGGAAAACATAAGAGGAATGAAAACCTTGGCCACCAAAAATCATGCGAGTTTGGAAACATCACTAATTTAATGCTAGAAAGCCCAGCCAAGAAACTAACATCAGAACTAATTCCAGACCAAAAGCAAAGTAAAATGATCCTGTAGTAAGACTTTTACATTCTAGCATGCGTAGGCATTCTGGGAGTAGAATGAGGAAGGAGGAGAAACAATTAAATATTATATTTAATATATTCCATGGAGAAAATATGAGAGAGAGTCAACTGACACTATAGATAGAAAAACTACTATTCTCATAAACTTGAGGTAATAGAGCAATTTGAGATGGCTGTAAAATAATTATGCTACAAATGGTTAAAATGATTAAAAAAGAAAACCCTAGAAATCATGAAAGAACAACACATTGTAAAGAAAAACAAATAGATCTTCTAGAAATACAATATGTCATTGATATCTCCAGGGATGCCTTAGAAAACAGGTTACATTTAGCTGAAGAAAGAATTAGTGACTTGGAAGTAAGAACTGAAAAAATTACCTAAAATGCAGCAGAGAGATACAGAGATGGAAAAAATAAAAATAAGTCTAAGAGATATGGGAGATAGATAAGAAGAGAGAATGAAGAGGCAATGCTTAAAGAGATAACGGCTTAGAATTTTCCAAAGCTGATTAGAAAAAAAAAAAAAAAACTGCAAGAGCTCTTAATCTGAAGAACCATATACTCAATGGTATACTGCTAAATGTTTAACAACCAACTTGCCAAGGTAAAAAGCCCTGATTTGTAGTGTTTACTGACTGCTGTGCTGTAAATACTGTCATCATGGCTGACTTTAGGTTATCAGCTGAATCCAGGTTACTTCACTGAATGTGGAGTTGGGATATGCATAATTAGTGCTTGTGAGAGGATCTAAGCTGACTCCAGCACACAACTGCATGTGCTAAAGTCTAGTGAAATGTAAATAAAAATAAATTAATACAGAGATATCTTGTAATGAAACTTCAGAAAACCCATGAAAAAATAATATTTTTATTATAGACACAAAAGACAGATTCTCTTCTGAGGAAAAATTAGTCTGACGGCAAACTTATTGGCAATGATAGCTAGAGGAAAGTGGAAGGTCATCTTCAAAGTACTGAGTAAAAAATTCAACCTAAAATTCTATACTTAGTTTTTTTTCATTTTTTACAAAGATTAAAGAAAAATTTCAAGCAAATGATGAATTTACTAAGCAATGACCTTTGCTGAAAGAACTTATTAAAGGATATATTTCAGTAAGGAAAAAACCACTCAGAAAGGAAGTTTTGGTTGCCACAGTAATGATAAAATTTATAATCACGGGTAAACATAAATATGCATTTTTTTCCTTTATTAATTATAAAGTAAATAATCTATAATAATAATGACTGATTTAGAAGAAGATTTAACAGTAAGGTAGAATTTAAATATACTACAATTAAATGAAATACAAGTAGACCATGTAAAGCATTGTAATGTTTGGTAAGAGTGCAGAGTCTAATAGAAAGCAGGAAAGGAGAAACAGGTAAAAACACCAATTTAAAAATAGAAAAAAAAGTAAATACAAAATATAAAATAGGATGGCAGATATAAATTCAAATGTATCAGTAACCCAAATAAATGAGAAAACTGTGAATTCACCTATTAAAAAGCAGAGATTCTCACACTGGATTTAAAATATGCATTTATATGTAGCTTACTGAAAAATACAAATATATGACAGATTTGAAATTATATATAATTTTTAAAAATAATTATTTTTCAGTTATAATTGGCATACAATATATAAGTTTCAGGTATACAGCATGGTGATTAGATATTTATATTACTTACAAAGTGATCACCCTGATAAATCTAGCACCCATCTTACACCATATGTAGTTACTACAATATTATTGACTATATTCCCTGTGCTGTACTTTACATTACCAGACCTATTTTGTAACTACCGATTTGTACTTCTTAATCCCTTTCCCCTTTTCATTCAGCCTTCTCACCTCACCCATCTGGCAGCCATCAAAATGTTCTCTGTATCTATGAGTCTGTTTCTGTTTTGTTTGTTTATTTCATTCTTTAGATTTCACATGTAAGTGAAATCATATGGCATTTGTCATTCTCTGTCTGACTTACTCCACTCAGTACAATACCCTCTAAGTCCATCTATATTGTTGCAGATGGTAAGATTTTATTCTTTTTGTGGCTTAGTAATATTTTATTATATATATATATATCACCTCTTTATTCAATCACCTGTTGATGGACACTTAGGTCGCATCCATATCTTGGCTATTGTAAATAATGCTGCAATAAACATATGCATGCACATGTCCCTTCTAAGTAGTGTTTTGGGTTTGTTAAGATAAATACCCCAAAGTGGGATTACTGGGTCATTCTTTGTCCCTTGCTGATTTGATTATCTATTTCGTCTAACTTACTGTTGATTCCTCTAATGTATTCTTGCTGTCAGTTATTATATTCTTTATTTCTGACTGGTTCTTTTTCATGTTTTCCATCTCCATTTTTATGTTTTCTACATCTTTGTTAAAGTTCTCACTGAGTTAATCTATTCTTCCCCCTACGTTCATTGAGCATCTTTATAACCAGTGTTTTGAACTTTAAATCTGGTGGATTGCTTGTCTCCATTTTGTTTAGTTCTTTTTCTGGAGCTTTGTTCTTTTATTTTGGACATTTTTTTTTTCTCTCATTTTGGTTGTCTCCCTGTGTTGTTTCTATGTATCAGGTGGGGCTGCTATGTCTCACTCCAGGTGTGCCCCTCGTATCAGTTGTGTGTGCCCTCCTGTTGTAACTGAGCCCTGGTTGCTGTTTGCACATCAATGAGAAAGACTGACCCTTGGGTTGATTGGTTGTGAGGACTGGCTGATGGGGGTCTGATCCTAAGGAGCAGGATTTGCTTTAGCAGGGCTCTGTTTCCTGTCCAGTCTGCCCTTTGGGTGTGTCATCCTCACAATTAGCCTAGGTAGTGCTCTGGCTCAGTCTGAATCTGACTACCGTGTGTGCTAGTCCTAAGGCATCCTGGGAAGGGTCTCGCCACACGCCAAGTTCACTCTTAGCCTGTACCATGCCTAAGGCCATCTGGCATGAGTCACCAAGCAATCTGCAGATGGCTGCTATCATGCAGGATTTGGAGGTGCCTCAAGAGGCCAAGTTGTGAACCCAGGCCTGCTGCCACTATTGCTGGATTTGGGGCTGCTCAGCAAGAGGTAAAGAGCATGCTGTGGCTAGGTGCTGTTTGGGTATTTCGAAACTTTGAGAGATTCTAAGAAAGTTTGCAGCTAAGCCAAGACAAGCTATTTCTATGGAAAAGCCACTAGAAGAGATTTGGGTGGGCTCGTAAATCAGGGAATCTTCTGGGTGGGGTGATCAATGTTACCCAGGTTTATGGAGACTCAGATATGGCAGCCACCTGCATCTGGACGCCAGGAGGGGGAATGGCTCAACAAAGGAACAATGGATTCTGCCAGCACTTCTGTCTGAGAGAAAGCTGCCCTTTCATCCTCTGCTCTGAATCAGACAATTTAGTTCTTCTCTGTATGTTCCTGGCACCTTTCAAGTTGATGGCCCAGCACTGGAGCTCAGAGTGTGTGCCAGTCAGTGTGTCAGTCTGCATGCAGGCTCCTTAAGAGGGGGAATGGCTCAACAAAGGAACAATGGATTCTGCCAGCACTTCTGTCTGAGAGAAAGCTGCCCTTTCATCCTCTGCTCTGAATCAGACAATTTAGTTCTTCTCTGTATGTTCCTGGCACCTTTCAAGTTGATGGCCCAGCACTGGAGCTCAGAGTGTGTGCCAGTCAGTGTGTCAGTCTGCATGCAGGCTCCTTAAGAGATATGTCTGTGACTTCAGTCGCCCTTCTTCTCACAGCCACAATGTTCACTGGTTTTCACAGCCATAAGTTGTGGGGACTTCTCTTTGCCACAGTGAACGCTGGGCTGGGGAGCCTGGTGTGAGACCAGGAACTTTTTTCTCCTCCGAGAAGACCTCTGCAGCTGAGATATCCCTCTTGATTCTCACCTGCAACATATGGGTGTGGCGGCCAGCCTGGTTCACATCTCCAACCTTCCTACCAGTCTTGAGGTGGCCTCTTCTGTGTATCCCCAATTATAGAACTTCTGTTCAGCTAGATTTCAGGTGACTCCGAATGATGGCTATTCTGTAGTTTAGTGTAATTTTGATGTGATTGTGAGAGAAGGCGAGCACAGCATTTTCCTGCTCTACCATCTTGACTGGAACTCCCTGAAATGTTTTATTTCCACAAAATAATAGTAAATTTTACCATGCATATTGGGTTGGTTATTGATTTATTGCCTCTCATTTCCAAATTAATTTTTTTAGACAGCTCTGTGAAAAATCAACCTACACCCTTTAAATGTTTTTTTCTTCGCCAGCTGGTTCTAAAGCTTTGTTAATAAAGGGTTCTAGGCAGTCATTGGAGAATAAAAAGCGTTTTGCTTCATGGTTCTGGTGGTTTCCTTTGGCAGGCCTTCTCTAGGACTGGACTGTTGAAGGGTGGCAGCTTTTGCAAGATTCTACTCCTGCGGTGCCAGGCAGTGGCACCTAACTACCAGCAGCCACTCCCCACACTCCCACCCTGCATACCACCTTAGGAAGTATTTTATCTAGTGTGACACCTCTCTGTGAATAGCTTTCTCCAGTACCCTAGATGGTCTATTTCCAGCAAGTGTCAGAAACATTTTGAAATATAAATATTTAATTTAATATTTCCTAAATTTATCAGAAAAGAAAGTGAAATGAAATGGAAGACTTTCTGTAATGAGATCTATCACATACACATATACACATATCATACACATAGATGTGTATGATATGTGTATATGTGTATGTGATAGATATGTGTATGTGTATAATATGTGTATATGTGTATGTGATAGATCTCATTACAGAAAGTCTTCCATTACAAGAAATGTTTCTAAAACTTCTCATTACAAGAAATGTTTCTAAAACTTCTTTCTAAAGTTCATATTCTCAGGAGTACAGAGTAATTTTTCTTTAATATTTCAAGCAAGAATTCTAAAATTTAACTGATATGACCCATTTATTTCACATACTCAGACTGAATCGATACCAGTGGCCAAGGCAGTGAAATTTGCTAAATTGGTTTAAACCAGTCAGAATTGATCCTTGGCTTTGGGCATGGGGTTAGTATTCCCAAAGCCTAGGGGTCATGTGGAGCAGGGGTGGATATCTAAAAGAAAGCTTTTTGTCCTTAAGAAGGGGGAACAGAAATGGACATTAGATGGACAAATGGATATTAGATAGACAAATACATATAAACACATGGTATATATTTTTAAATCTGAAGATTCAAGCTTTTTTTCATTTTGGGAAAATTTTTCTCCTTGTAATCTTGGAATTATTTCCTATTTCATGTTTTGGATTTTATACCTAAGAGACAGACAAAACTTGTCTTTATTCTGGGTTATCTTTGTCATTCTTATATGTTTTTCCCTTATTGTTTTAACCTCTGTCTTTTCTCCCTGCATTTCCTGGGATTATTCCAAGATTGATTGATTGATTGATTATCTATCTATCTATCTATCTATCTATCTATCTATCTATCGTCAGTAATTTGATTTTCAGCTGAATTTGTCTTCAATTTGTTTGCTTAGTTTTGTAGTCTCCCTTTTCATCTCTTTCACCTTGTCTTGTTGAATGAACAAGCCTATGAAATTATTACATAGACTGAAATACTCATGGGAACTCTTTTCTTCCATGGTTATGTTTTTGAGCAAACTGGGTCCTTCACTTATCTTGCCTACTGTGTTGCTTCCTTTCATTCCTTTTCTCTTTGTAAAGTATTTTTGTAGTTACCGCACCATATGTTTTCATCTTGTTTATGTCCAACATAATTCAGATATTATTTTGCACTACAATATTATAGATAAATTATTTTGACTCTTCCATCTTTCTGTTCACTATCTAGTTGGAGGTGTATCTTCTTTCATTGGGAGATACACTTGGGCTTTGGGATATTTTCCCCAATCTAGTGTAAAGTCCTAGGGTTTTTACACCATCAAAGAGAGCCAGCCTTGTTTGTTCACTACTCCTTACCATTATCTCTCCAGGAAACATTTTTCCTCAAAAGAGGGAAAAGATGAGAGAACTGCTAAAGATCTTTCCTCCTCATGTTGGGAGTATCAATAGAAAATTTCAAGGTTTTATTAAATTACCAGTATTTCTGGGAGACTTGGGGACATTTTGTGTCAGAATATTGTTTCCTCATCTCCCAGTTTTTGATAGTTATGGCAGTAGGTTTTTACCTTTTATTTCCTTGGACGTGCTTATGTTTAACTTCCACCAAAACCCTCATTTTTTTTTTTGTTCATTTTTGTGAGGAGTTACAAGAGAGAATCATGTGATCAGCTTTATTTTCCAATATTTAATCAGAAGTCTGTAGAAGGATTTTAATCAGGGGAGATTCACGTTTTAACTCATTATGGCAAGCACATAAAGATGCTCAAAAATGTTCATGGAGTGAATAAATGGATAGGACAGATACATAAATGAGAGTGTGGATGGAGTAGGAAGAGAAGATAAATGGTTGGGGTGGGGAAGAGATTGGTAACTTAACTTTTGGAACTCTTTTGAGCTAGAATGACATTCATTAAATCTAGTCTCCACTTTTGGGTAGATGTTAATGATTTTCAGAAGCATGAGTCTTAATCTACAGAGCCAGTCATTGGAGAAGGGAACTATGGGTGATATAAATGAAAGCTAATAGATCTAGGCACACTTTCATTTTGTTAGTTGTATGATAAAGTTCTAGCTTTGAGCAGGCCCCTCGGTTGTGACTTGCCTCTCTCTCCCTACCTCTTATCCTCTCCTGTCAAACTCCCAGCACATGGGCTGTGATTGACAGATCTACTCGCATGGTAAAGGACATTAGGTTCTAATAAATTGCTCCCATAAATTTGATTCTATGAATCTAACAAGCAATGAGGAAATGAATTGGCCTGAGGCAGGCTTCTTTGAGTCTGAGAATCTGGTTCCCTCTCATCCTCCTGGATAGTTTTTGAATTCGCTGATGTTCAGGTAGTTGTAGACATGAGGCCTTCAGAGTAGGAAGTGAATTGGTCAGAACCATTTTTCTTGAAAGTGTCAGAAATCCAATTTGAAATAGCATAAATGAAGTAAAACATAAAAGAATGATGCTCTTGCTTATGCCCTGAAATTATGGACAGAGCAGAGGAGGTGCTGGCCTCTGCATAATTCACTCCAGGAACAGGCACATCAGGGTTCCCTCATCATCTCTCGTTTCTGCTTCTCTCTGCATCTAGCCCTGTTCTCTTCAACTGACTGACTTCATGAGGCTCCAGGAATCCAAGATTCTCACAGTCTAGTGACCAGAGAGGAAAGAAAGATTTTCCCCTTCAGATCTGTGACAAACCCAGAGGAGGATTTTTTTTTTTTTTATGGTGACATTAGTTAATGAAATCCAGTAAGTTTCAGGTGTACAATTCAACAGTAAGGCATATATATATTGCATTGTGTGTTCACTGCCCATAGTTAGATTTCTTTCTGTCACCATATATTTGACCTCTTTTACTCCGCCTATTTCCTCTCTCTCTCTCCCCCTACTCTTTGATAACCACTAGTCTATAGTCCATGTCCATGGGTCTCTGTTTGTTTGGTGCTTTTAGGTTTATATCCCACATATGAGTGATATTATGTGGTTTTCAACTTTTTCTGTCTGGCTTATTTCACTTAGCATGATTATCTCGAGGCCCATCCATGTTGTCACCAATGGCAGTATTTCATCTCTTCTTATGGCCAAGTAATATTCTATTGTATATATGCATTACAGCTTCTTTATCCAATCATCGTAGGACAATTTTGTTGCTTCCATGTCCTGGCCAATGTGAATAATGCTGCTATGAACACTGGTATGCAAATATCTTTTTGGATATGGGTTTTCAAGTCTTTGGGGTAAATACCCAGTAGAGGGATTGCTGGATCATATGATAGATCAATTCTTAGTTTTTTGAAGAACCTCTATACTGTTTTCCATAGTAGCTGTACCAATTTGAAATCTCACCAGCAGTGTATGAGGATTCCTTTTCCTCCACATCCTGTCCAAAACTTGATATTACTTGTCCTGTTGATTATAGCTATTCTAAGAGGTGTGAGATGGTATCTCATTGTGGTTTTGATTTGCATTTCCCTAATAGCTAGTGATGTTGAGCA
>NW_006439568.1:25943049-25957250 GCF_000325575.1 Pteropus alecto | reverse complement strand
CACTTTGAAGTATAATTTGAAGTCGGGCAGAGTGATGCCTCCAGCCTTGTTCTTTTTTCTCAGGATGGCTTTGGCAATTTGGGGTCTTTTGTGCTTCCAGACAAATCTGATGATTTTTTTTGTTCTATTTCTTTAAAAAATGCCAATGGGATTCTGTTGGAGATTGCATTAAATCTGTATTATGCTTTAGGTGATATGGTCATTTTAACTATGTTGATTCTTCCAACTCAAGAACATGGAATATCTTTCCATTTCTTTGTATCTTCTTCGATTTCTTTTAATAGGATCGTATAGTTTTAATTACATAGGTTCTTCACATGTTTTATTCGATTTATTCCTAGGTTTTTTTATTCTTTTTGTTGCAATTGCAAAAGGAATTATTTTTCCACTTCTTTTTCTGACACTTCATTATTAGAGTATAGGAACACTATGGATTTTTGAACATTGATTTTGTATCCATAAACATTACTGTATTTGCTCATTGTTTCTAGTAGTTTTCTTGTGGTGACTTTAGGGTTTTCTATATAGAGAATCATGTCTTCTGCAAATAGTGACAGTACGACTTCTTCATTTCCTATTTGGATTCCTTTTATATCTTTCTCTTGCCTGATCACACTCACTAGGACCTCCAATGTTATATTGAATAAGGGTGGTGATAGTGGACAGCCTTGTCTTGTTTCTGATTTTAGAAGGAAGGTTTTTAGTTTTTTACCATTAAGCATAATGTTTGCTGAGAGTTTGTCATACATGGCCTTTATTATGTTAAGGTACTTTTTTTCTATACCAATTTTGTTAAGTGATCGTAAATGGATGCTGTATTTTTTCAAAGGCTTTTTCTGCATCTTTTGATATGATCATATGATTTTTATTTTTTAATTTGTTTATGCGGCGTATCACATTAATCGATTTGCATATGTTGAACAATTCCTATGCCTCTGGGATGAAGCCCACTTGATCATGGTGTATAATCTTTTTTAATATGTTGCTGTATTTGGTTCGCTAGTATTTTATTTAGGATTTTTGCATTTGTGTTCATAAGACATTGATCTGTAGTTTTCTTTTTTGATATTATCTTTACCTGGTTTTGGTATCAGGGTAATATTGGCCTCATAAAATGAGTTGGGAAGTGTTGCCTCTTCTTTAATTTTTTGGAAGAGTTTGAAGAGAATATGTATTATCTTCTTTGTATTATTATCTTTGAAAGTTTGGTAGAATTCACTGGCAAAGTTATTTGGTCCTGGACTTTTACTTTTTGGTAGGTTTTTGATGATTGTTTCAATTTCCATACTGCTGATTGGTCTACTTAGATTTTCCAGTTCTTCTTGAAACAGTCTAGGAAGGTTGTATCTTTCTAAATACTTATCTATTTCTTCTAGGTTATTAAATTTGGTGTTATACTTTTTCATAGTATTCTTGTATGATCCTCTGTATTTCTGCAGTGTCTGTCATAATTTCCCCTCTTTTATCACTGATTTTGTTTATTTGTTTCCTTTCTCTTTTTTCTTTAGTGAGTCTAACCAGGGATTTTTTAATTTTATTAATTTTCTCAAAGAACCAGCTCTTTGTTGCATTTATTTTTACTAATATATTTTTTTTCAGTTTCATTTAATTCTGCTCTAATTTTGATTATTTCTTTCCTTCTGCTGACTTTCAGCTTCATTTGTTCTTTCTTTTCCAGTCTTTTTAAGATGAAGCATTAGGTTGTTTATTTGAACTTGTTCTTGTTTTTAGAGATAGGCCTGTAATGATATAAACTTTCTTCTTATCACTGCTTTTGCCATGTCCCACACATTTTGATATGTTGTACTGTCATTATCATTATCATTCGTTTCTATATATCTCTTGATTTCTCTTTTTATTTCTTCTCTGACCCAGTCATCATGTAGTAACATGTTGTTTAATCTCCATGTATTTGTGTTTCCTCCCACTTTCTTTTTAAAGTTGATCTCTAGTTTCAAAGCATTATGATCAGAGAATATGGTTGGTATGATTTCAACTCTCTTATATTTGTTGAGGTTATCTCTGTGTCTCAGTATGGGGTCAGTCCTTGAGAATGTTCCATGAGCACTAGAGAAGAATGTAGAAGCAGCTGTTTTGGCATGAAAGGATCTGTAAATTTCAATTATGTCCAATTATGTCCATTTAAGGATGTTATTTCCTTATTGATTTTCTGTTTGGCTGATCTGTCCATACCAGTGGGGTATTTAGGTCTCCTACTACAATCATGTTTTGGTCTGTCTCTCTCTTTAGTTCTGTTAGTACTTGCTTTACATATTTTAAGGCTCCCTGATTGGAAGCATAGATATTAATGTTTTATGTCTTCTTGATGTATTATTCCCTTTATCATTATGAAGTGTCCCTCAGTTTTTTCTTTACCTTTTTTTATTTTGAAGTCTATTTTGTCTGATATTAGTATCACTATTGCTTTTCTCTGAATGCCATTTGCTTGAAATATCATTTTCCACCCTTTCACTTTGAGTCTATATTTGTCTTTGGAGGTGAGATGTGTTTCCTGGAGGCAGCATATTGTTGGGTTTTCTTTTTTGATCCCATCTGCAAGTCTGTGCCTTTTTATTGGTGAGTTCAGTCCATTTACATTTAGGGTGATTATTGAAATATGAGGTCTTCTTATAGCCATTTAATCTTTTGCTTTCTGGTAGCTCAGTGTTTCCATTGCTTCCTTGTCCTTGTGCATCTGTATTCTTTATTTTGGTTGACTTTTGTGGATTTTCCCTCTGGTTCTTCTTGTTTTTGTTATATACAATGGTTCTTATTCTTTGGTGTGTGGTTACCATTACGAATATGTAAAGGATAGTTATGTGTGTGTGTGTGTGTGTGTGTGTGTGTGTGTGTGTGTGTATGTATATGTATATATACACATATATATATACATATATATATTTCTGCGTATGCCTTATCTCCATTCCCTTTTGCAAATTTAGATCTTTGAATCCTCCCTTTTTCTGTTACTGTTGTCTCAATTTGTCTCTATGTATGCTGAATGTTCATTACTATCTTGGTATAGCAAACCTCTCCTTATCGTTTAAGCTTACAATGCCCTGTTCTTAAAAAGGGTTGCACTCCTCTGCTTCTATCTGCCTACTAGTTGCCTTACTCATAGTTATGTACTTTTTTGTCATTTTGTTTTAGGTGAGCTGACCCCTTTCAGTATTTCCTGTTGTGTGGGCCTCATAGTAGAGAATTCCCCCATATTTTGTATATCTGGAAAGGTCTTTATTTCTCCTTCACAGCTAAAGGAGAGCTTTGCTGGATACATTATTCTAGGCTGGTAATTCCTTTCATTTAATAGTTTGAATATTTGATTCCACTCCTTTCTGGATTGTAAGGTTTGTGCTGAGAAGTCTGACAATAACCTAATAGGTTTTCCTTTATAGGTTACTGTCTTCTTTTCCCTGGCTGCCCTGAGAATTCTTTCTTTGTCATAGATTTTTGATAATTTTAATATAATGTGTCTTGGAGAAGGTCTTTTTGGGTTGAGATAATTGGGTATTCTGTTGACTTCTTGAATTCCAAGCTCCAGTTCATTCTTTAGATTTGGGAAATTATCATCAACTGTTTGGCTGAAAATGGTTTCTAATCCCTGCTCCTTTTTCTTCCCTTCAAGAATGCCCATTATTCTTATGTTTCCTCTGCCGATGCTATTAGTTCTTGTATTTCTCTTTTATTATTTTTATTCTTCAGTTTCTCTCTTCTTCATTTTGATTTATTTCTAGATTTCTGTCTTCAATATCACTGATCCTTTCCTTCATTTGGTTGACTCTATTTCCCAAGCTTGCTATTTGATTCTTCATCTCTTTTAGTGTGTTCTTCATCTTCAAAAGTTGTATTTGGTTCTTTTTGAGGGTTTCAAAACTCATGCTAAATACTCATTCTGTCGATCTAGTTGTTTTTCCAATTTCCGGAATTGTTGATATAAATAATTTTAGATCTCATTGAGTCTTCTCACAAGTACCATCCTGAATTCTCTGTTTATTAAGTCAAATATTTCTATTTTTTTAAGCTTATTTTCTGGAGATTTTTCTCTTTCTTTCTGAGCTTCCTTGTCAGCTTGGTTATTCATGGTGTTTAATGAACTATTTCTCTGCCGGGGCATTAATGGAATTGTATTCTGCCTTTTTTTTCCCCCAGAAAACTTATTATATAAAGGTCTCTCTTTAGCCTGTTGCTAAGAAGGCATTTTTCTTTTGGTTTCTAGTAAGTGGTGTCTGAGCTTCTTGGATCCCTGCTTTATATAAAGTCTTAATAATGCCTTTTTTTTCTTATAAATATTTAGTCATGATCACTATCCTCAGTCTCAGTTCTTGTCAGTGTTAGCGATAGTTTTGGTAGTATTTGCTCAGATTCCCCTGGGTTCCTGTGGTGTACAGTCTTGGAGGATATGGAGGGAGGTGACCTCTGGGTTGGGGGATGGGGGCTGCATCTCAGCTTCAGGTTTTGCAACCTCACCTTGTAATAATCAGCTGTTAGTTCTCTGCTCTCCCCACTTCTTTGCTTTCTGCCCTGATCCCTGGGCACCACCTCTGTGTAGAGCTCACAGCTCTCTCAGGCAGGGCTGTTCAGGGAACCTGCCTCAGCTTCTCCCTTCCCCCTCCCCCTGCAGCGGCCTCCAGCTGAGAGAGGAAGCTTCTTTGTTTCTCTCAGTCTACTGCACAACTCTTGTGTTTCTGACCTGTGGTAGCTCTTATTTGCAGATCCCTCACTCAGACATGCTTATGTGTAGGTTGGATATTTTATGTTGAATTTTAGATATTCAGCTTATTGTTGTTTCAAGGGGAAAAATCTGGGGACAGCTCTCACTCTACCATATTTCTGACCCCAAAAGAGAATTTTGATTGGCTCATACTGGTTATGTGTCCAACTGTGGTGTGGGATTGTGGGATAGTAAATTTGCAGCTCCCATCACATATAGGTGTTCCCTAAAAAAGTGAGGAAGGACGTGATAGTCTGAGTACATAAAATAACACATTTTCACTGAGGGGCAGAATGACAGGCTCCATGTACTTTGCAAGAACTAAATTCACCTCTGCCTAGCAGTATGGGGATATGATCCTCCATTCACATCCAAATATATGAGTGCCACTTGATACCTTTATGCTGTTCTCTTTTGCCAAGCAGAAAAATGGCACTTGTTGATTTTGTAACCTCAAATAAAAATTAACTACAGTATGTTTCCAGGTTCAGGTTAATTCTGACCAGTTATCATTTCCTCTGCCTAGGAGCTGGTATAGAAATAGGTATTAAGTCTCTGCTGCTTTGTGTTATGGCTAATGCACAAGAGGGATGCTTTTCCAGAACCAAAGAGCCTAGTTACACCACTCAGGATAAAGAAAGACTGCAGGGGACCAACTGGTTTTCATTTGGACCACAATTAAGAGAGGTTCACTTGCTCTAATGCTTTTAAAATCAACTCTGCTCCAAAGAACTTGGGTTATATATTTGCCATCTTGCAGAGAGACTCAGCATTTGAGATTCAAGCCAAATGCTTTTTAGCCCACTTATAAAAGACATTGCTGCCCTGGGCCCTGCCGGCACAGGGCTGACTGGGCTGGCAGCCAGTGCTGAGACTGACCATGATAGCGCATGCCATTTAATACACAGGGAAGAATGGTGACATGGTTTAGATTATGAGCAATGCTAAGCATTTACTGAATACCTTTCACATGGCCCAGGCACGATTTTTTTAGCCAACTTTCTCTCATTATTAAACAGTAAAATTTCACATTTTAAAAGGCACAATCACATGTTATTTTGCTATTGAAAAAGCTGATGGATAGCATATTGCTCCTTCGGATTCAAGATGAAAAAATCAAGCCCTGGGAGAAAATGTAACAAAATTATAAAGACTGTAAATGAGAAGATTAGGAGTGACTAATTTGGTGACTTTAGGTTTCATGAGGAAAGAAGACTGTTTTCTTATTTTGTTTTTAATTTTGTGTTTTTCTATTTTCTATCTACTGTTAAGCACGATGTCTGGCACATAGTAGGCACTCATTAGATATTTATTGAATGAATGAATGAATGAATGAATGAGTAAATGAATAAACTAAAACTTTTTAAGAGAAAGAACTGACTAAAGATTGAAATAGCTTTTTTTTTTTTTTTGCAGTGGGTTTGCTGCCAGAACACAGCTGTCATGAAAACCAACACTATATATCAGCCAAAATGGGAAAGGAAAAGCCTTATGCCAATGTCATTGGACATGTAGATTCTGGCAAGTATACCACAATTGGCCATCTGATATACAAATGTGATGAGATTGACAAAATAACCATCAAAAAAATTGAGAAGGAGGCTGCTGATATGGGGAAGGGCTCCTTTATGCCTGGATCTTGGATAAACTGAAAGTTGAATGTGAGTGTGGTATATCGTTATTGATACCTCCCTGTGGAAATTCAAGGCTAACAAATATTATAAGACCATCACTGATGCCCGAGGATACAGAAGCTTTATCAGAAACTTGATTACAGGCACATCTCGAGCTGCCTGTACTGTCCTGATTGTTGTTGCTGATGTTGGTGAATTTGAAGCAGGTATCTCCAAGAATGAGCAGACCTGTGAGCAAGTCTTTCTGACTTACACACTGTGTATGAAACAACTAATTGTTGGCATTAACAAGGTGGATTCCACTGAGCTGCCTTACAGCCAAAAAAGGTACGAGGAAATTGTTAAGGAAGTCAGCACCTAAAGAAAATTGACTGCAATCTGGACACAGTAGCACTTGTGCCAATTTCTGGTTGGAATAGTGACAATGTGCTGGAGCCAAATACTAACATGCTTTGGTTCAAAGGATAGAAAGTCACCTATAAAGATGGCAATGTTAGCTGATCCATGTTGCTTGAAGCTCTGGATTGCATCCTGGCACCAACTCATCCAACTGACAAGCTTTTGAGTCTGCCACTCCAGGATGTCTACAAAATTGGTGGTATTGGTACTGTCCAATTGGCTGAGTGGAGACTGGTGCTTTCAAACCCAGCATGGTGGTCACCTTCTCTCTAGTCAATGTAACAACTGAGGTAATGTCTGTTGAAAGTTACTGTGAAACTTTGAGTGAAGCTCTTCCTAGGGCAATGTAGGCTTCAATGTCAAGAACATGTCTGGCTGCACAAAGCTCGTGGCACGGGCAAGGTGGGGCAGGGTGAGTAAAGGGTTGGTGCCGGGGTGGAGTGGGAGGGAGGCGGTTGGGTGTGGCACCCATTGGCTCCAGACAAATAAACATGGAAGCCATCTTCCACAAGAGACAAGAAGGCTCACTTTGTGCTCAACATTGCTTGAATAATCTGTTGGCAAGGAGACTATTTCAGCCCTGTGGAACTATTGCACATCGACTAGATAAAGAAGAGAGGATGAGAATGGCAGAAGGAGGAAGTACTTGTGAGGACTATTACACATTTTTATAGCAGCCTTCTGGAAATATGGATGACAGTGTTTTTTTCTCTATTCAAGTTATAAATAATGCCTTGAAAATTTGGGGCGTAGAACTAATCCTATTCAACAGTCCAGAGTATCAGAGGTTTGGGATTGATTCCATAAATGAAAAATCATTTATATCAATTATAAAGAACCCTAGTTTACAGTTAGAAAATTCAGAAAACAGTGGTGTAACTTCAAGTCTCTCTTGACAGGTCCAGAATTAATAACAAACACATACCTTGCAGCTTTCTTGAATCAATTATAACAGGAAGTTGTTCTATATTTGTTGTTAAGGGTGATCTGCCAGATTGTGAAGCTGACCAACTCCTGCAGATGGTCAGGGGTCCAACAGATGCATCTACCAAAACTTATTGGAGAAGAATTAGCACAACTAAAAGAACAGAGAGTCCAGAAAACATATCTGGAATGAGTCTTAGAAGAAAATGATGGGTCAGGAATATTAGACAAAGATGAGGAGGATTTGCAGCAGGCTGTAGCACTAAATCACCAACAAATTGACATAAAGGTGAAGAAGAAGATCTCCATAGGGCTATTCAGCTCAGTATACAAGGTAGTTGCAGAAATATAAAGATATTCCACAGACATCAGGTACACATCTTCAGAAGATCTACGGAAGGGAAGAGAAGCCTACTTTGAATGGCAGCGTCAGAAGCAATGGCAGCTGCAGGAGGATCCACCAGTACAGCTTTCACACCCATGTGAAAGACCAACCACAAGTTCAGGAGCACTTGGCAATGATCTAAGTGATGCTAAGAAGACATGGTTCAGGCAGCTGTGATCGTGTCTTTAGAAACTCTTAGAAATAATTTCAAAACAGAAGAAAAATTAATACTTTTTATAAATCACTTAGATATTCATACTTTTCAACATTGTTCTGTGTGATTACAGCATAGGATCTGCTTTGGTAATATGTCAAAGAGAACAACAGAGGAAGTAAAACTTTTAGGTGGTTTGCAAACAAAAAGATGAGAAAGTGGAAACATGTGTCAGGTGTAGGACTAAATAATGATCCTACAAATACTAGCCAAAGAGGCATTCAGCAATTAAAAAAAATTAAAAAAAAAATAAGAAGAATGTGTCTGCCAAAGATGTCTGTCATGGCAATGTGGCTGGTGACAGCAAAAATGACCCACTAATAGAAGCAGCTGGCTTTACTGCTCAGGTGATTATCTTGAATCAACCAGGCCAAATCAGTGCCACATATGCACCTGTGCTGGATTGTCACACAGTTCACGCTTGCAAATTTGCTGAGCTGAAGGAGAAGATTGATCATTGTTCTGGGAAAAAGCTGGAAGATGGCCCAAAGTTTTGGATGCTGCATAGTTGATAGGGTTCTTGGCAGGCCCATGTGTGTTGAGAGCTCCTCTGATTATCCTCCTCTGGGTTATTTTGCTGTTTGTGACATGAGACAGACAGTTGCTGTCAGAGTCATCAAGGAAGTGGACAAGAAAGCAGCTGGAGCTGGCAAGGTTGCCAAGTCTTCCCAGAAAGCTCAGAAGGCTAAATGAATATTATCCTCAATACTTGCTACCCCAGTCTTAATCAGTGGTGGAAGAACAGTCTCAGAACTGTTTGTCTCAATTGGCCATTTAAGTTTAATAGTGAAAGACTGGTTAATTATTATAATGCATCGTAAAACCTTCAGAAGGAAAAAAGAATGTTTTGTGGACCATTTTTGTGCATGTGTGTGCGGCAGTTTTTAAGTTATTAGTTTTTAAAATCAGTACTTTGTAATGGAAGCAACTTGATCAAAAATCTGCCATGGAATTTTGAGACATCATTAAAACAAAGTTTAATGAGAAAAAAAATATTAAAATAAATTTAAATACAAAGAAAGACAGAAAACCACATGAGAGGAAAATCTATCTAGTTTTCTCTACCCCTATTTTAAGTGAAATAGGAAGTTCCAAACTCTCAGACAAACGAATTGTCTTTGCAACATATCTATCTTACCAGAAGTTGCTAGACATTGTATGAGCCCAACTTTCTGTTTTCCAGCTGTAGTTTCTTAATTAAAGTGTTTCCAGATAAATTTCCAGATAAATTAGCTTTCAGTCGAATGCTTGACCCAAGTCACTCAGAGTAACTCAGAATCCTCACATCAGTTTTGGTATTTATAAAGTCAGGACCAGTTACATAATTTGTGGGGCCTTGTACAAAATGAAAACATGGAGACTTTGTTCAAATATTATTAAGAATTTCAAGATAGCGACAGCAGAACGTTAAACCATGTGCAGGCCCTTCTAAGCTGGGGACCTATGTGACTGCATAGGTGGCATGCCCACAAAGCCAGCCCTGTTCAGACTGCTTATCTTTTGGAGACTCTCAAAGCATTGGTGAAATCATATTTACACCAAGACCCTACTGAAAATGCTGGGCTACTTAATTATCTCAAACATGAAGATGAGAAGTATAGAAAATGTAAAGTTTTGGCATAGATGGGACAAGAACCTAGGACCACTGGTTCCCAATCTGAGGTATCCTCCAGCAGAGAGATTATGATGAAAAACTCTATGTACATAACTTGCTTTCATTCACTATTAAAATAAATAATGTTCTGAGATCTTATATTACATTTTTAGCATTTTGCTTTTGAATAAACTGATAATATCTGGGCCACTTAAAATGTCAGTGTTTTATTCATTCCAAGTGTAGTCATTACAGTCTTTGTAATGTTGCCATACTGTATGACATCACTTTCTAATATTAAACAGCTCTAGCATTATGGACCACCTGAAACTTAATGTTATTTTTTTCCCCAAGATTTGGTCTCATCTGATCATACTGAATTAAAGTTTATTGGAAAAGACTAAAGCATCCTACTAGCCCAGAACTAGAAAGAAATGAGTCCTTTTAGGCTTGTAATCTAGTAATGCTCAAGAAATATTTCCTAAATATTTGCATCAATAAATGCTAAATCATGTCACAGGCAATTACATAGATGCTAATCAGTAACAGTAATACTAAATAATGCCTCACCTTTTAACAACTTTTATTTGTAGTAAACACTTTAGGAAAATGTATTATATTCATCCAAAAATCCATCACAAAAAAATTTCAATAATTCAAATAATGGACTGAATTCTACCCTGATTCAATTTGAGTAGATAACATTCAAATCATGATTCACAAGATGATTTATATGCAATTAATTTTGGACTTATTGTAATGCTATTTTTTTGTTTACTAAGAATAATTTACATATAGTGAAAGTCACCCTTCATTGATATACATACAGTTCATTGAATTTTCACAAATTTATAGAGTCATTAATTGCCTCCACAGTCAAGATATAAAACATTTCCGATAACCCAAAAGTTTCCTTCAAGTCCTTTCGTAGATCGTTCTTACTCCGCACCACAGTCCCTGGAAACCACTGGTATAATTTCTGTTTTTTTATTTCCTCCTTTTTCTGAAATGTCATATAAAAGAAATGATTTGCATGAAGGTCTTTTGAGTTTGGCTTATTTTACTTATTATAATGTTTTCTTTGCTTCACATTATCACCAACAGTATTTGGTAATTTCTTTTTATAAGAAGCCTATTAGGTATGCAGGGGTGTCTCACTGTGGTTTTAATTTCCCTAATGACCAATGATATTAAGCATTTTTTTTTTTATATATATATGCTGTTTACTCCATGTGTCTTCTTTGGTAAAGCATCTTGCTCAAATTTTTTCCTGTTCCTTTCTTTTTATTTATTTAAAATATTTTTTCTAGTTTTATTCAAATATAATTGACATATAACATTGTATAATTTTAAGGTATACAACATGGTTTGTTATATATTGGTATACATTGCTAATGATTACCACAATAAGTTTAGTTAACAACTATGACCTCGCATAGTTACTACTTTTGTTTTCTTGTGATGGTAACTTTTAAGATCTACTCTCTTAGCAACTTTCAAATATACAATACGATACTGTTAACTATAGTCACAAGTCTGCATTACATCCTCAGAACTTGCTTATTCTATAACTGGAAGTTAATATCTTTTGATTACTGTGACCCATTTTCCCCACCCCAACCCTGCCTCTGACAATCACCAATCTGTTTTCTGTTTCTATGAGTTCGGTTTTTTTTACATTTTGCATATAAGTGAGATCATACTGTATTTGTCTTTCTCTGTCTGACTGACTTACATAATGCTTTCAAAAATCCATCCATGTTGGTACAAATGGCAGGGTTTCCTTTTTTATGGTTGAATAATATTTTATTGATTATACATATCATACTTTTTTATTCATTCATCACTTAATGAACACTTAAGCTGTTTCCATGTGTTGGTTATTGTAAATAATGCAGCAATGAACATGGGAGTAGAGATATCTCTTTGGGAAAGTAATTTTACTTCCTTTGGATAAATACCCAGAAGTAGAATTGCAGATCATATGGTTCTATTTTCTCATTTTTTTCAGAAAACTCTATACTATTTTCCATAGCTGTACCAATTTACAATCCCACCAACAGTGGTGAAATGTTCCCTTTTTGCCACATTCTTACCATCACTTGTTATCGCTTGTCTTTTTAATAATAAGCATTCTTAAATGGTGTGAGGTGATACTGTGGTTTTGATTTGCATTTCTCTGATGATTAGTGATATTTAGCATCTTTTCATATACCCATTGGCTATTTGAATATCTTCTTTGGAAAAATGTCTATTCAGGTGCTTTTGCCCATTTTTTAAACTGGATTATTATTATTAGCTATTTATTTGTATGAGTTCCTTATATAAATTGAATATTAATCCCTTATTAGATGCTTGGTTTGCAAATATTTTCTCCCATTCAGTAAGCTACTTTTTTATTTTCTGGATCATTTCTTTTGCTGTGCACAAACTTTTTAGTTTAATGTAATCTCACTTGTTTATTTTTTATTTTGTTGCTTATGCTTTAGGTGCCATATCCAAAGAATTTTTACCAAGACCCATCTCAAGGAGCATTTTTCCTATGTTTTCTTCTAGAAGTTTTATGGTTTCAGGTCTTACATTTAAGTCTTTAATCTATTTTGAGTTGATTATTATAAGCGGTATAAAATAGAGGTCTAGTTTCATTCTTTTGCAAGTGAATATTCAATTTGCCACCATTTATTGAAAAGACTGTCTTATCTCCATTGTATATTCTTGACTTCCTTGTCAAATATTAATTGATTGTATATGCATGCTTTTATTACTGAGTTCTCAATTCTGTTCATTATTTATGTGTCTGTTTTTATAACAATACCATACTTTTTTGATTATTCTAGCTTTTAATATGGCATGAAATCAGGAAGTGCAATGTCTCCACTTTGTTCTTTCTCAGAATTGCTTTGGCTATTTTTTTTTTGTGTGGTTCTTTATGAATTTTAAGATATTTTTTCTGTTTCTGTGAAAAATGATATTGGGATCTTATAAAAGCTTGATTGAATCTATAGATGGCTTTGCATAGTATGAACATACCAATAATATTAATTCATCTGATTCATGAACACAAATACTTTTTCATTTATTTGTATCTTCTTTAATTTGTTTCATCAATTTCTTGAGTGATTAGCCCTTTATCATTATATAATGACCTTTGTTGTCTTTTCTGACCAAATTCGTTTCGTCTAATATAGCTACTCCTGTTTCTTCTGGTTACTATTTACTTAAATTATCTTTTATCAACCCTTCAATCTCAGTCTATGTGTGTCTTAAAGATAAAGTGTATCTCTTTTAGGTAACTATCATTGGATCAAATTTTATTATTTTTTTAAATCCATTTAGCCATTTGATGTCCTTTGATTGGAGAATTTAATCCATTCACATTTAAAGTAATTAAAGTAATTATTAGCTAAGACCTTACTATTACCATTTTGTTTTTACTTTCTGACCATTTTATAGATCGTGTGTTCCTTACTTTTTATTTGCTCTCTTCTTTTGTGATTTTATGACTTTTTGTAGTGGTATACTTTGACTTCTTTATCATAATCTTCTGTGTTTTTCTTTTGTGGTTACCATGAGGCTCACATAAAATATCTTATGTTTATAATATCCTATTTTAAACTAATAACAACTTAACTTCAGTAGCATTCCTAAATTTTACACTTTTACTTTTCTTCCCCCTCACTCCTACAATTTAGGTTATTAATGTGATAATTTATATATTTTTAAATTTATGTATCCAATAACAAACTATTGTAATTATGGTTATTTTAAATAAATTTGCTTTTTAACTTTGAACTAGAGTTGTAAGTGAATTATGCACCACCATTACAGTGTTAGAGAATATATATTTACCTTTTCCTATGAATTTTACAACTACATTAACATGTTTTTTACAGTGTTAATTAGCATCCATTTATTTCCACTTCAAGAATTCCATTTAGCATTTCTTGTGAGGCAGATCTAGTAGTAATACAGTGTCTCAGCTTTTGATTGTTTGGGAAGGTCTTTATCTCTTCATTTCTGAAGAACAGCTTTGCTGGGTATAGGATTCTTGGTTGACAAGTTTTTCTTTCAATATTTTGAATATATCATCTCATTCTTTCCTGGTCTGAACTGTTTCTGTTGAGAAATTTGCCTAGAGTTTTATTGAGGTTCCTTTGTACATTCTTCTTTTTTTTTCTATTACTGTTTTCAAATCTCTCTCTTTGACTTTTGATTTAATGAAAGTGTCTCAATGGCCCTTTTTGGGTTCAACCTATTTGAGATGCCTTAGGCCTAAAGAATTTGGATGTTTATTTCTTTTGCTAGGTTTAGGAAATTTTCAGTCATTATTGCTTTAAATA